>NC_084631.1:5788674-5873674 GCF_033978795.1 Nerophis ophidion | reverse complement strand
TGAATATGATTGACGACACCAGTTGACTTCTCTGAGCCCATTTAAATAGGGCTCATGTCATGCAGTCATTTGACTCGGTTAGAAACGCGACAATGGGAAAGTCAAAGGAATTCAGCACAGATCTGATAAAACGAATCATTGACTTGAACAAGTCAGGAAAGTCACTTGGAACCATTTCAAAGCAGCTTTAGGTCACAAGAGCAACTGTGCAGACAATTTGTCGTAAGTATAAAGTGCATGGCACAGTTTTGTCACTGCCACGATGAGGAAGAAAATGCAAGCTATCACCTGCTGCTGAGAGAAAACTGGTCAGGATGATCAATAGTCAACCGAGAACCACCAAAAAGCATGTCTGTGATTAATTGGACGCTGCTGGAACACAGGTGTCAGTGTCCACAGTCAAGCGTATTTTGCATCGCCATGGACTGAGAGGCTACCATGCAAGAAGGATTCCCTTGTTCCAGAAGCCACACCTTGAAGGCCTACTGAAAGCCACTACTACCGACCACGCAGTCTGATAGTTTATATATTAATGATGAAATATTAACATTGCAACACATGCCAATACGGCCGGTTTAGTTTACTAAATTGAAATTTTAAATTTTGTGCGGAAGTATCATGCTAAAACATCGCGGTATGATGACGCGTGCGCGTGATGTCACGCATTGTAGAGGACATTTTGTTCCAGCACAGTTCACAGCTATAAGTCGTCTGTCTTCATCGCATAATTCCACAGTATTATGGACATCTGTGCTGCTGAATCTTTTGCAATTTGTTCAATGAATAATGGAGACGTCAAAGAGGAAAGCTGTAAGTGGGAAGCGGTGTATTGCGGCCGCCTTAAGCAACACAAACACAGCCGGTGTTTCAGTGTTTACATTCCCGAAAGATAACGGTGAAGCTTTACTAAGGAACAGAGCGGTCAAGCGAACATGGTTGGATTGGACCACACACACAAAGTACAGTGTATTATGCAGCGATCATTTCGAAAGATCGTGTTTCAAAGAGGGTCCCTTGCGAAGGGCAGAGATGGGCATCGCCACCACCCGTCGACGGGTGCTGAAGAAAGGTGCGGGGCCGACCTTGAGGTTGTACAGGTACGACCATATAATCTCACTAAAACACTAGTAACACAATAAGCCCGACAAGGGATTTTCTAGAATTATCCTAGTAAATGTGTCTAATAACATCTGAATCGCTCCCACTGTATAGTCTTTTTTTTTTCTTTTTTCTGTAGTCCTTCTCTCTCACTTTGGGGTGGTATAGCTCGGTTGGTAGAGCGGCCGTGCCAGCAACTTGAGGGTTGCAGGTTCGATCCCCGCTTCCGCCATCTTAGTCACTGCCGTTGTGTCCTTGGGCAAAACACTTTACCCACCTGCTCCCAGTGCCACCCACACTGGTTTAAATGTAAAAATTCGATATTGGGTTTCACTATGTAAAGCGTTTTGAGTCATTAGAGAAAAAGCGCTATATAAATATAATCCATTTCACAAATATAATTCACTTCACTTTCCTCATCCACAAATCTTTCATCCTCGCTCAAATTAATGGGGAAATCGTCGCTTTCTCGGTCCGAATCGCTCTCGCTGCTGGTGGCCATGATTGTAAACAATGTTCAGATATGAGGAGCTCCACAACCCGTGATGTCACGCGCACATCGTCTGCTACTTCCGGTACAGGCAAGGCTTTTTTATCAGCGACCAAAAGTTGCGAACTTTATCGTGGATGTTCTCTACTAAATCCATCCATCCATCCATTTTTCTACCGCTTATTCCCTTTCGGGGTCGCGGAGGGCGCTGGCGCCTATCTCAGCTACAATCGGGCGGAAGGCAGGGTACACCCTGGACAAGTCGCCACCTCATCGCAGGGCTCTACTAAATCCTTTCAGCAAAAATATGGCAATATTGCGAAAATAAGAAAATCTTATTTCAATAGGCCTTTAAGGCTCGTTTAAAGTTTGCTGCTGATCACATGGACAAAGATAATACCTTCTGGAGGAAAGTTCTGTGGTCAGATGAAACAAAAATTGAGCTGTTTGGCCACAATACCCAATAATATGTTTGGAGGAGAAAAGGTGAGGCCTTTAATCCCAGGACACCATGTCTACCGTCAAGCATGGTGGTGGTAGTATTATGCTCTGGGCCTGTTTTGCTGCCAATGGAACTGGTGCTTTACAGAGAGTAAATGGGACAATGAAAAAGGAGGATTGCCTACAAATTCTTCAGGACAAGCTTAAATCATCAGCCCGCAGTTGTGTGTTCCAACAGGAAAAAGACCCAAAACACGTGTCAAAAGTGGTAAAAGAATGGCTAAATCGGGCTAGAATTAAGGCTTTAGAATGGCCCTCCCAAAGTCCTGACTTAAGCCCCATTGAGAATGTGTGGACAATGCTAAAGAAACAAGTCCATGTCAGAAAACATGCATATTTAGCTGAACTGCACCAATTTTGTCAAGAGGAGCGGTCAAAAATTCAACCAGAAGCTTGCCAGAAGCTTGCGGACTTGCCAAGGTACATGTAAGCAAATATTAACATTGCTGTATGTATACTTTTAACCCAGCAGATTTGCTCAAATTTTCTGTAGACCCATAATAAATTCATAAAAGAACTAAACTTCATGAATGTTTTTTGTGACCAACATGTAGTGAAGTGAATTATATTTATATAGCGCTTTTCTCTATTGACTCAAAGCGCTTTACATAGTGAAACCCAATATCTAAGTTGCATTTAAACCAGTGTGGGTGGCACTGGGAGCAGGTGGGTAAAGTGTCTTGCCCAAGGACACAACGGCAGTGACTAGGATGGCGGAAGCGGGAATCGAACCTGGAACCCTCAAGTTGCTGGCACGGCCGCTCTACCAACCAAGCTATACCGAGTTGTATGTACTCCAATCACTCTATCACAAAGAAATAAGAGTTGCAGAAATCATTGGAAACTCAAGACAGCCCTGACATTATGTTCTTTATAAGTGTATGTAATGATTGTATCTCTGTGTTCAGATGTATCCTACCATCAGATATGAAGTGACTGAATAATAGGTTCTCAATTCTCAATGTAAAGTGTTTTAGGTGGCTTAAAAGGCACTAATCAAATGTAATCCATTATTGTTATTTTTCTAAGTCAAAGCAGACAACAAAATAAACACAGCAGCTCTGTCAGTTAACCAATTTGAGAGCCATCGACTTCCACAGTGTATCATACTCCCCCCCCCGTCCTTCTGTCTTCCAGGCCTTATCAGGAGACAGCACCGTAAATCCATCCCTGGGTCGTCTGGTGCTGCAGTGCCTCTGCCCCGCCCTCCACAGCCTGCTGACGGACGGCCTCAAGCCCCACCAGAGTGACCTAATTGCAGGCAGAAGGCCAACTTCCGCCTGGAGCCTGGTCCAGGCTTCAACTCGACCAGGTAGGGTAACGTAGAATTAGGATACTATTACCAGTAATGGAATTGACTATGTATTAATCAGTTTGAATGTTCTTCCATATCCCTCCTTCATTTAATGCTATTTTTCGCATTCAGGACCTAAAACACAAGCCCTGTTCAACCTTCAAGCAAGAGTTGGAGAGCTGCCTCAGCTCAAGCAGAACAAACATCGCTTCAATGCATTCGTCCTCGGATTACTCAAGTGAGAATGAAAGAAATAGATCATTTTGCATATTGGTTTGGTGTATAAAGCCTCTTCTTTTCTATATTTCCAGCTCAAAGAGACTTGATTTCTGGGTATCTCATGTTCAGTCTTGCTGTGGTAAGTTACCATGAAAAAGTCTGAGTGCGCCATTACATTTATTGTTTTTTTTTAAACTCTCCTGCAGTAGTAAATTAACTGCAAAAAGCTGCGTGTGTCAGCGTCGTCTTAGAGGGGCACTATAATACTACACGGTCTAGCTCCATCCTATCTTGCCGATTGTATTGTACCATATGTCCCGGCAAGAAATCTGCGTTCAAAGGACTCCGGCTTGTTAGTGATTCCCAAAGCCCAAAAAAAGTCTGCGGGCTATAGAGCGTTTTCCGTTCGGGCTCCAGTACTCTGGAATGCCCTCCCGGTAACAGTTCGAGATGCCACCTCAGTAGAAACATTTAAGTCTCACCTTAAAACTCATTTGTATACTCTAGCCTTTAAATAGACTCCCTTTTTAGACCAGTTGATCTGCCGTTTCTTTTCTTTTTCTCCTATGTCCCACTCTCCCTTGTGGAGGGGGTCCGGTCCGATCCGGTGGCCATGTACTGCTTGCCTGTGTATCGGCTGGGGACATCTCTGCGCTGCTGATCCGCCTCCGCTTGGGATGGTTTCCTGCTGGCTCCGCTGTGAACGGGACTCTCGCTGCTGTCTTGGATCCGCTTTGGACTGGACTCTCGCGACTGTGTTGGATCCATTGTGGATTGAACTTTCACAGTATCATGTTAGACCCGCTCGACATCCATTGCTTTCCTCCTCTCTAAGGTTCTCATAGTCATTATTGTCACCGACGTCCCACTGGGTGTGAGTTTTCCTTGCCCTTATGTGGGCCTACCGAGGATGTCGTGGTGGTTTGTGCAGCCCTTTGAGACACTAGTGATTTAGGGCTATATAAGTAAACATTGATTGATTGATTGATATAATGCAAAACCAACGTTTCCTACCTATTGGTTCCTGTTGTTGTGTATTCGGAATTTGCACAAGACCCACAAATGTGAAATCAAACCATGGAGTCAATGCAGAGCGATTTAAAAAAATGTCTTGCCTTCCTTCAGACTTTCTGCGTTTGGAATTTGCTCATTTTGTTACATTTTTAAGTGACGTCAGCAGATATTTCCATTTATGGTCGGGATTTACCCAATCTGCTTTGTGCAAGTCTGCCATTGAAGTCCGACGCTGTAGCCAATAAGTTCCTTTTTTTTTCTCTATCCTCTTGTTGTGGGGCCGACTGGGTCGTACATGCACAAGCATCTTTTGCTTTTGCCATTCCTAATACAAAATAGAGTAATAATAGCATAATCTGTCGGTAGGCTCGCTTTGGAAGCGCTAAAAACCACAACAATAATGGCAGGGGAGAAGATGCTGTCGAAGGGGAGCCACGTAAATAAGACCACCCACAAAATGGTACATCCTGAAGAGACAGTCAGAAAGTATCTTAAAAACGGTTCGTACGACATAATCTGTGCAGCATTTTGCATGTTATGTGGATCACAAGCAAGTGTTTTAAATGTAGAAAAAAATCATAATATGACCTCTTTACGCAAGCATTTTTTAGCGAGAATAAGAACACACGGGACAAGGAGTAAACAAGTCATGACATTAGGGATGTAACGATCAATCAATCAATCAATCAATGTTTATTTATATAGCCCCAAATCACAAATGTCTCAAAGGACTGCACAAATCATTACGACTACAACATCCTCGGAAGAACCCACAAAAGGGCAAGGAAAACTCACACCCAGTGGGCAGGGAGAATTCACATCCAGTGGGACGCCAGTGACAATGCTGACTATGAGGAACCTTGGAGAGGACCTCAGATGTGGGCAACCCCTTCCTCTCTAGGGGACCGAAAGCAATGGATGTCGAGCGGGTCTAACATGATACTGTGAAAGTTCAATCCATAGTGGCTCCAACACAGCCGCGAGAGTTCAGTTCAAGCGGATCCAAGACAGCAGCGAGAGTCCCGTCCACAGGAAACCATCTCAAGTGGATCAGCAGCGTAGAGACGTCCCCAACCCATACAGGCGAGCGGTCCATCCTGGGTCCCGACGAGCGGTCCATCCTGGGTCTCGACTCTGGACAGCCAGTACTTCATCCATTGTCATCGGACCGGACCCCCTCCACAAGGGAGGGGGGGACATAGGAGAAGGAAAAGAAGCGGCAGATCAACTGGTCTAAAAAGGAGGTCTATTTAAAGGCTAGAGTATACAGATGAGTTTTAAGGTGAGACTTAAACGATAAATTGTAAATGGTAAAACTCACAATGTTTAGTATTACTGTATTGAAGTAAAATGATCGAAAAAACAGTATTGATAACTTCACTTTGATAAACTCACGTACTGACTCTCTAGTTCCGGGGTGCCCATTACGTCGATCGCGATCGACTGGTCGATCTCGGAGGGTGTGTCAGTCGATCTCAAGCCAGGCATTAAAAAATAGACATAAAAATGAGCAATCATCAATCATACCAAGACTTCACTTTCGTCAGTTGTTTGACATTCTCGGCACCCGAGGATCTTGTGAGATGACGCTGGCTGCTGCGAGCTCATATTTAAGAAAAAAAATCACTAACAGGGCGGACGCAGAGAAACACATTTTATTTCTAGAGACTCCGTACCTACTGTCAAAACTCTAAAGACCGACTGCACAGTTCCTGTCTTCACCATAAAAGACCTGTTTCATCCTGCCTGTGCTAACAAAATAAGAGTCTCAGAAAGCTAGCGTGCACAAGCTAGCAAGCTACGGAGTTTGATGCCAATGTATTTCTCCCCCGCCCTCAGCGACCGCTTTCTCACTTGCTTGCCCACCCGCACAGTCACTGACGTCACTCACCTGCTGCCACACATTAAAGGGCCACACACACATATGCTACTCTCATAACAAAGTGTTTAAAAAAAGTATGCAAGTTGGACAAATGAGATGCCAAATCCAACCACTTTCATGTGGTATTGGACAGAAAGGAGGACTTTTTTTTCTCCTCCATTTGAAAATGCGGACGTTATCAGCACCACTGTCTGATTCCAATCAATGCAAGTCATCAGAATCAGGTAATACACCAACTTATATTCTTGTCTTCATGAAAGAAAGGAATCTATGTGTGTTAAACATGCTTGTATTATCATTAAACACCATTAACTTGTTAACAAAAATGTCTCTTTCATAAATAAATAAATATAAATTATAAATAGGAATGAGGTAGATCTCCTCGACTTGGTCAATTGAAAAGTAGCTCGCTGTGCAGAAAAAGTGTGAGCGCCCCTGCTCTAGTTTAAATGCTAACCTGAAAACAAGACGTTAATGTCTTTCCCCATTAAGAAACCACATACCTCAATCTAAACTTATTCAAACACATTTCTGTCCGAGCAACTCAGATATTCATCCCAGTCAAGCTGGTTCAGACCACCATGATTAAACATCATGAGCCATACCATGTAGCAGATCTAATCCTGGATTAGTACTACCAGCTCAGGATGACAACAACATCAGAGTGGCATTAGTTGGAGGTGGGGATAAACACAGGCTGTACCACCTCTGTAACCTTGTTCGCCCTGGCAATGAACATGATTGTGCAATCTGTGGAGGCCCCCAAACCCAATCAGGCATCAAGGTTTTTATTGATGACCTGACAGTCACCACAGATTCCGTGCGAGGAGGCCTGTGGACCCTCCAAGGGCTGGAAAGACTCATCCGGATGGGATTCAAACCAGCAAAGTCTATATTGCTAGTGTTGAAGAAGGGCGAGGTCACGAACAGGTACCAGTTCAACATTGAAGGGTCAATAATACCAGCAGTGTTAGAAAAGATTGTAAAGAGTTTAAGTAAGGTCTTTGAAAGCAGCCTTGAAGACTTTTCATCTGTCCAGTCAACCTGTCAGGACCTGGACAGCTGTCTGAGATCAGTGCACAGATCTGGCCTCCCAGGCAAGTTCAAAGCGTGGATATACAAGCAAGATAGGGATACTATGGAGGTCCCAATCTCCACTGTGGAGACCCTGGAGAGAAGGTCAGCACCGGTCTCAGGAGATGGGTGGGGTTACCTAGAAGCCTCAGTAACATCGCACTCTTTGGTAACACCACAAAGCTACAGTTGCCTATGAAGTCTCTGGAAGAGGAGTTAAGGTAACTCGGACCAGAGATGTGTTGCTGTACAGTGACTCTAGGAATCCAAAGTTGGCCCCTGGCAGGAATTGTGGTTAAGACCGGAAGGAAGTGGAGTGTCCAGATCAGTGGTTCCTAACCGTGTTGGTGGTACCAAACCCCACCAGTTTCATATGCGCTTTCACCAAACCCTTTTTTTAGTGAAAAACCAAATGTTTTGTTTTTTTTTCTTTTTCAAATTCAAGACCAAGTTACGAACCGTGCATGAACATCACCTTGTTTAAAGAGCAAAACCAAGACAACAAATTACACACCTGCAAATCAGATGGAAAATTAGAGGGAACATTGTTTGGGGGTATCCATAATCAATCAATCAATCAATCAATGTTTACTTATATAGTCCTCAATCAGTAGTGTCTCAAACATTAGAAACCATCAGTACAGTGTTTTTTTTAAGTTTTCTGAGCCAAGGCACATTTTTTTCATTGATAAAATCCCGAAGCACACCATAAGCAGACAACTTAAAAAAAAATAATTGACCCAAAAAGTTGTTCTCGCAATTTTTGGATATGAATTCAAACCATAACCAAGCATACATCTCTATATCTCTTGTCTCAAAGTAGGTGTACTGTCACCACCTGTCACATCACGCCGTGACTTATTTGTAGTTTTTTTGGTGTTCTCCTGTCTGTACTGTTTTACTTCTTGTCTTGCACTCCTATTTTGTTGTTAATTGTCATGTTGGCTGTACTTTGTGGATGCCGTCTGCTGCTCCACACGCTGTAAGTCTTTGCTGTACTCCAGCATTCTGTTTTGTTTTACTTTGCAGCCAGTTCAGTTTTAGCTTTGTTTAGCATAGCCATCCCTAAGCTTCAATGCCTTTTTTTTTCGTGGCACTTGCCTTTTGTTTATTTTTGGTTTAAGCATTAGATACCTTTTTACCTTCACACTGCCTCCCGCTGTCTTCAGCATATTGTGATCAAAACAAACCATGTTCCTGACATGTACAAAGCAATTAACTACCTGCTGCCACCTACTGATATGGAAGAGTATTACACGGTTACTCTGCCTAGCCCCAGACAGCACAATAATAATTACTAGAGTGCAAAAAATTATTTTAACCAAATTAGGTGTAATTACATATATCTCACAGTACACTAGTGTGCCACGGCACAGTGGTTGAAAAACACTGCATTTGTAAATCAGATGCTACTCAGAAAGTGACATAACTCCTGGAAATTACTGGCTTTTAATGGCTGAAGGTATAAATGTGTGTGTCCAACTTAAAAGAAACGGCAGGCTGTCTTCTTTTAATATATTTATTACAATCTTTGGTTAGATAACGTTTGCTGTGGTCTGGAACAACATGGCACACAAACAACTATCTGAAATGCAGCCAATATTACATACAGATAATGTGTCATGAGACATGCAAATATAAATTACCGTATTTCCTTGAATTACCGCAGGGCATATAGTATGCGCCTGCCTTGAATTACTGCCGGGTCAAACTCGCTTCGCAAAATAATTAGCGCATGCTTAGTATTACCGCCTGGTCAAATTCGTGACGTCACGGGTGACACTTCCCCTGTCATCATTTTTAAAATGAGAAGGCTGATTTCAATACCGGTAATTTGAAATCCCATTAAGGGAAGAAGATTAAGAGCTACTCAGTAGGATTTAAGGTCCAAGCTTACATCACACTCAAATTTTAATGCATGCCTTTGGTAAGTGCCGGAGTGAGAAGAGGTTTTAGAATAATTAGCGCCCCGGCGGTAATTCAAGGAAATACGGTGTATACATTTAGGATAAAATAAAGTCAATTAAATGAGCTCAAATATATCTACAAATGAGGCATGATGATGCAATATTTACATACAGCTAGCCTAAATAGCATGTTAGCATTGATTAGCTAGCAGTCATGCACTGACCAAATATGCCTAATTAGCACTCCAACCAGTCAATAACATCAACAAAGCGCACCTTTTGTGGATTCACGCACAGCATGAAACTTTTGGTGGACAAAACGAGACAAGGAAGCAGCGGAAGATTTTACATGTAAACAAACAGTCCACACTATGGTGAGTTAAAGGACCTCCGAAATTAGTAGGACAAAACGATGTTCCCCAAATACTCTCATCAGTGAAGCCTACACACCAACATGTTAAACAGTGGACTTTCTAACAATAGGGAAGGTTTGTGTCATGTTTGTCCTCAAACAAATGGCAGGATGTCAACAAAGCAATTAACTACCTGCTGCCACCTACTGATATGGAAGAGTATTACACGGTTACTCCGCCTAGCCCAAGACAGCACAATAATAATTACTGGAGTGCAAAAAATTATTTTAACCCAATTAGGTGAAATTACATATATCTCACGGTACACTAGTGTGCCACGGCACAGTGGTTGAAAAACACTGCATTAGTAAATCAGAGGCTACTCAGAAAGTGACATAACTCCTGGAAATTACTGGCTTTTAATGACCAAAGGTATAGATGTGTGTGTCCAACTTAAAGGAAACTGCAGGATGTCTTCTTTTAATATATTTATTACAATCTTTGGCAAGCTAGGTAATGTTTGCTGTGGTCTGGAACAACATGGCACACAAACAACTATCTGAAATGCAGCCAATGTTACATACAGAATATGTGTCGTGAGACATGCAAATATAAATTATATACAAATAGGATAAAATTAAAGTAAATTAAATGAAGTCATATATATCTACAGGTGTTCACGCTGGAAGAGGGGTTAGTGCGTCTGCCTCACAATACGAAGGTCCTGCAGTCCTGGGTTCAAATCCAGGCTCGGGATCTTTCTGTGTGGAGTTTGCATGTTCTCCCCGTGAATGCGTGGGTTCCCTCCGGGTACTCCGGCTTCCTCCCACTTCCAAAGACATGCACCTGGGGATAGGTTGATTGGCAACACTAAATTGGCCCTAGTGTGTGAATGTTGTCTGTCTATCTGTGTTGGCCCTGCGATGAGGTGGCGACTTGTCCAGGGTGTATCCTGCCTTCCGCCCGATTGTAGCTGAGATAGGCGCCAGCGACCCCGAAAGGGAATAAGCGGTAGGAAATGGATGGATGGATGGATGTATATCTACAAATGAGGCATGATGATGCAATATTTACATACAGCTAGCCTAAATAGCATGTTAGCATCGATTAGCTTGCAGTCATGCACTGACCAAATATGGCTAATTAGCACTCCAACCAGTCAATAACATCAACAAAGCGCACCTTTTGTGCATTCACGCACAGCATGAAACTTTTGGTGGACAAAACGAGACAAGGAAGCAGCGGAAGATTTTACATGTAAACAAACAGTCCACACTATGGTGAGTTAAAGGACCTCCGAAATTAGTAGGACAAAACGATGTTCCCCAAATACTCTCATCAGTGAAGCCTACACACCAACATATTAAACAGTGGGCTTTCTAACAATTGGGAAGGTTTGTGTCATGTCCGTCCTCAAACAAAAAACATACTGAAACAAAACATTTATTTTCTCCCCATCTTTTTCCATTTTCCATCCTTTTTTACCTCAGTGAAGTGAATTACATTTATATAGCGCTTTTCTCGAGTGACTCAAAGCGCTTTACATAGTGAAACCCAATATCTAAGTTCCATTTAAACCAGTATGGGTGGCACTGGGAGCAGGTGGGTAAAGTGTCTTGCCCAAGGACACAACAGCAGTGACTAGGATGGCAGAAGCGGGAATCGAACCTACAACCCTCGAGTTACTGGCACGGCCACTCTACCAACCGAGCTATGCCTCTAGTGGCCTAGAGGTTAGAGTGTCCGCCCTGAAATCGGTAGGTTGTGAGTTCAAACCCCGGCCGAGTCATACCAAAGACTATAAAAATGGGACCCATTATCTCCCTGCTTGGCACTCAGCATCGGGGGTTGGAATTGGGGGTTAAAACACCAAAAATGATTCCCAGGCGCGGCCACCGCTGCTGCTCACTGCTCCCCTCACCTCCCAGGGGGTGAATAAGGGGATGGGTCAAATGCAGAGGGCAAATTTTACCACACCTAGTGTGTGTGTGACAATCATTGGTACTTTAACTTAACTTTTTTTTTCAAACGCTCCAGGGATCTACTATAGATAGATAGATAGATAGTACTTTATTGATTCCTTCAGGAAGATAAAAATTCCAGCAGCAGTGTACAGAGTTGAGATCCATCCATCCATCCATCCATTTTTTTACCGCTTATTCCCTTTTGGGGTCGCGGGGGGCGCTGGTGCCTATCTCAGCTACAATCGGGCGGAAGGCGGGGTACACCCTGGACAAGTCGCCACCTCATCGCAGGGCCAACACAGATAGACAGACAACATTCACACACTAGGGCCAATTTAGTGTTGCCAATCAACCTATCCCCAGGTGCATGTCTTTGGAAGTGGGAGGAAGCCGGAGTACCCGGAGGGAACCCACGCATTCACGGGGAGAACATGCAAACTCCACACAGGAAGATCCCGAGCCTGGATTTGAACTCAGGACTGCAGGACCTTCGTATTGTGAGGCAGACGCACTAACCCCTCTGCCACCGTGAAGCCCCGGAGTTGAGATCAATTTAAATAAAAGTAAAAATTAAATAATGGGGGTTTAAATGGAAACAAAATAGAGAAGATAGATAGATAGATAGTACTTTATTTATTCCGTCAGGAGAGTTCCTTCAGGAAAATTACAATTTTCAGCACAATCCCATTCAAGATCAGACAAACATTACAGGGAGACAGAACAGGATCGCTGACGGGTCTGCCGGCTTCCAGCGCCCCTTACAAAAAAGATGACATACAGGTAAACAAGGGGAGTGGGGAGGTGAGGGGGGAAAGAAAAAAATAGAAGATTAAAATAAAATTAAAAAATCGGTCTTAGCCTAGGCCCTGGAGAGGCCAGACTGAGGCCAAGGGGGAAAAAAATAAATAAATAAATATTACAATAAGAATAAAAACTAAAAAGCAACAATGGGAATAAAAATCTAACAGTAAAATAAGAATATAACAAGACAAAGTAGGGCGGCACTAAAGAGCCACATGGGTTGCAGACCCCCGACTTAGACTAAAACAATATCAGTGAAGTAAAAGAAATACAAAACATGCAAAATAGCTTTTTTTTAACAGCATTTACATTTATTTCAGTTATTAAAATAAAATAACCTGTTCCAAAAAATTTCAATGTAAGTATTTTTTTTAAGCGCATTCCACTGGACCACGATAATAATAACCCTGACAATTTGGATGACGGTAACCGTGATTTGACATTTTCATATGGTTACATCCCTAATCGAAACAGACGGGTTGTCAAAATAAAGGTGACCAACTTAGGCTGGTTCTAATGTCTTGCCAAAATATTAAGTGTAATCATTTTGCACAATGCTGTGTGTTTTGAGCACACACAATAGTAACACCTCCTCTGTTGATGTACAGATGTTTTGGACACGTACTACCGTCCGACCTCCTTCATGCGTCTGTCGCTGACCGCCTGCCAGCCCCTCTTTGACGAGCTGCTGGTCGTCCTGCAGCCTCTCAGCCTGCTGACCTTTAACCTGGACTTGCTCTTCCAGCACCACCACTTAGAGCCCCACAGCCCTGTTTCAAAGGTGTGCAGCCCACCCGGTCAGGATGCGGGACCAAAGGCGCCGCGTTCTCCGTTGAGAGGCGGCAGGTACGTGGAGAGCCTCTCGGAAGTAGACTTTGCGAGTCAAGATCGTCAGGTAGCCTCGGCGGCTACTCCGAACAATGGAGGGTTAGGAGGGTCTAGTGATGGCAATACTGCACCTACTCTGAGCCACACCAGTCCTCAGCTGATGTGGGTCCAGGAGAAAAGGATCGGCGAACTGCCACCTCCAAATCTTGACGAGGAGGGCTTCGCTCAACAGGCTGGACAGGTACCTCACTTCCTGTTGTTGTTTTAGGTTGTTGTACACTCGCACTGACACATGTGGAACTGTCAATTCAATTCCAGGCGATCCAACAGGGCTGGGGCGCTGTGATGCGCTGGGGAGGCAGACTGAGCCAGAACCTGGGCGAGCTCAACCTGACTGCAGGAAGGACGAGTCCGGCGGATCACCAAGCCGAGCCGGCTAGCGACTTTGCCGCGGTCAGCTCTGTCGCTCAGGTGCCCTGGGGTCTGAGTCGCCTCTTTGGCTCTACCCCCAAAAGTCCCAACAGTCCAGTGAGGCACGCACCACCAACCAGGTGAGTTCCACAACACTTAGGACGGTCAGCCGAGACAACAACCTTCATGCCCGTGCGCCCATCCAGGCGGCCCTCTCAGTGGTTGGCCCCCAGTGTCACAGCGTTGACCCGAATGGTGAGCAGCACTTCTGCTCCGGTATTACGGAAAACGCCGGAACCCCAGTGGGGGACTGAGGCCAAGTCGGAGAGCGTCCCGGATACACTGGAGATGATGGATAGACCCAAATCACTAAGGTACTTTCACAAAATCTATACCAGGGGTCACCAACCTTTTTGAAACCAAGAGCTACTTCTTGGGTACTGATTAATGCAAAGGGCTACCAGTTTGATACACACTTAAATAAATTGCCAGAAATTCACATCTAATAAATACATCTATATATATAAAACAAAATGGGTATTTCTTCACGGTGGCAGAGGGGTTAGTGCGTCTGCCTCACAATACGAAGGTCCTGCAGTCCTGGGTTCAAATCCAGGCTCGGGATCTTTCTGTGTGGAGTTTGCATGTTCTCCCCGTGACTGCGTGGGTTCCTTCCGGGTACTCCGGCTTCCTCCCACTTCCAAAGACATGCACCTGGGGATAGGTTGATTGGCAACACTAAATTGGCCCTAGTGTGTTAATGTTGTCTGTCTATCTGTGTTGGCCCTGCGAGGAGGTGGCCACTTGTCCAGGGTGTACCCCGCCTTCCGCCCGATTGTAGCTGAGATAGGCGCCAGCGCCCCCCGCGACCCCAAAAGGGAACAAGCGGTAGAAAATGGATGGATGGGTATTTCTGTCTGGCATTCCGTCGTACATTTTTTTTCCTTTTACGGAAGGTTTTTTGTAGAGAGTAAATGATGAAAAAAACACCTAATTTGAGGGTTTAAAAGAGGAGAAAACACGAAAAAAAATGAAAATTAAATTTTGAAACATAGTTTATCTTCAATTTCGTCTCTTTAAAATTCAAAATTCAACTGAAAAAAATGAAGAGAAAAACTAGCTAATTTCAATCTTTCTGAAAAAAATTAAATAAGGAATTTTTGGAACATTCTTGATAAAGATTAATTTTAGAATTTTGATGACATGTTTTAAATAGGTTAAAATCCAATCTGCACTTTGTTAGAATATATAACAAATTGGACCAAGCTATATTTCTAACAAAGACAAATCATTATTTTTTCTAGATTTTCCAGAACAACATTTTAAAAGAAATTCAAAAGACTTTGAAATAAGATCTAAATTTGATTCTACAGATTTTCTAGATTTGCCAGAATATTTTTTTGTTGATTTTAATCATAATAAGTTTGAAAAAATATTTCACAAATATTCTTCATCGAAAAAACAGAACTAAAATGAAGAATTAAATTAAAATGTATTTATTATTCTTTACAATAAAAAAAAAAACTTGAACATTGATTTAAATTGTCAGGAAAGAAGAGGAAGGAATTTAAAAGGTAAAAAGGTATGTGTGTTTAAAAATCCTAAAATCCTTTTTAATGGTGTATTTTTTTCTCTAAAATTGTCTTTCTGTAAGTTATAAGAAGCAAAGTAAAAAAATAAATGAATTTATTTACACAAGTGAAGACCAAGTCTTTAAAATGTTTTCTTGGATTTTCAAATTCTATTTGAGTTTTGTCTCTCTTAGAATCAAAAATGTCGAGCAAAGTGAGACCGGCTTGCTAGTAAATAAAAACAATTTAAAAAATAGAGGCAGCTCACTGGTAAGTGCTGCTATTTGAGCTATTTTTAGAACAGGCCAGCGGGCGACTCATCTGGTCCTTACGGGCTACCTGGTGCCCGCGGGCACCGCGTTGGTGACCCCTGATCTATACCATGGGTCACCAAACTTTTTGAAACCAAGAGCTACTTCTTGGGTACTGATTAAGGCGAAGTTTGATACACACTTAAATAAATTGTCAGAAATAGCCAATTTGCTCAATTTACCTTTAATAAATAAATAAATATATATATATATATATATATATATATATATATATATATATATATATATATATATATATATATATATATATATAAAATGGTATTTCCGTCTGTCATTCCGTCGTACATTTTTTTTCCTTTCACGGAAGGTTTTTCGTAGAGAATAAATGATGAAAAAAACACCTAATTTAACAGTTTAAAAGAGGAGAAAACACGAAAAAAAATGAAAATTAAATTTTGAAACATATTTTATCTTCAATTACGTCTCTTTAAAATTCAAAATTCAACTGAAAAAAATGAAGAGAAAAACTAGCTAATTTCAATCTTTCTGAAAAAAATTAAATAAGGAATTTTTGGAACATTCTTGATAAAGATTAATTTTAGAATTTTGATGACATGTTTTAAATAGGTTAAAATCCAATCTGCACTTTGTTAGAATATATAACAAATTGGACCAAGCTATATTTCTAACAAAGACAAATCATTATTTCTTCTAGATTTTCCAGAACAAAAATTTTAAAAGAAATTCAAAAGACTTTGAAATAATATTTAAATTTGATTCTATAGATTTTCTAGATTTGCCAGAATATTTTTTTGTTAATTTTAATCATAATAAGTTTGAAAAAATATTTCACAAATATTCTTCATCGAAAAAACAGAACTAAAATGAAGAATTAAATTAAAATGTATTTATTATTCTTTACAATAAAAAAAAAAAACTTGAACATTGATTTAAATTGTCAGGAAAGAAGAGGAAGGAATTTAAAAGGTAAAAAGGTATGTGTTTAAAAATCCTAAAATAATTTTTAAGGTTGTATTTTTTTCTCTAAAATTGTCTTTCTGAAAGTTATAAGAAGCAAAGTAAAAAAATAAATGAATTTATTTAAACAAGTGAAGACCAAGTCTTTAAAATATTTTCTTGGATTTTCAAATTCTATTTGAGTTTTGTCTCTCTTAGAATTAAAAATGTCGAGCAAAGCGAGACCAGCTTGCGAGTAAATAAATAAAAATTAAAAAATAGAGGCAGCTCACTGGTAAGTGCTGCTACTTGAGCTATTTTTAGAACAGGCCAGCGGGCGACTCATCTGGTCCTTACGGGCTACCTGGTGCCCGCGGGCACCGCGTTGGTGACCCCTGATCTATACCATGGGTCACCAAACTTTTTGAAACCAAGAGCTACTACTTGGGTACTGATTAAGGCGAAGTTTGATACACACTTAAATAAATTGTCAGAAATAGCCAATTTGCTCAATTTACCTTTAATAAATAAATATATATAAAATGGTATTTCTGTCTGTCATTCCGTCGTACATTTTTTTTTCCTTTCACGGAAGGTTTTTTGTAGAGAATAAATGATGAAAAAAACACCTAATTTAACAGTTTAAAAGAGGGGAAAACACGAGAAAAAATGAAAATTAAATTTTGAAACATAGTTTATCTTCAATTTCGACTCTTTAAAATTCAAAATTCAACTGAAAAAAATTAAGAGAAAAACTAGCGAATCTTTCTGAAAAAAATTAAATACAATTTATTTTTAACATTATTTGTAATTTTTCCTGATTAAGATTAATTTTTGAATTTTGATGACATGTTTTAAATAGGTTAAAATCCAATCTGCACTTTGTTAGAATATATAACAAATTGGACCAAGCTATATTTCTAACAAAGACAAATCATTATTTCTTCTAGATTTTCCAGAACAACATTTTAAAAGAAATTCAAAAGACTTTGAAATAAGATCTAAATTTGATGTATATGTATGTATATATATATACTTTATGTATATATATACATATATATATAAAATGGTATTTCTGTCTGTCATTCCGTCGTACATTTTTGTTCCTTTTACGGAAGGTTTTTTGTTGAGAATAAATGTTAAAAAAACACTTAATTGAACGGTTTAAAAGAGGAGAAAACACGAAAAAAATTAATATTAAATTTTGAAACATAGTTTATCTTCAATTTCGACTTTTTAAAATTCAAAATTCAAACGAAAAAAATGAAGACAAAAACTAGCTAATTTCAATCTTTTTGAAAAAATTGAAAAAATAATTTATGGAACATCATTAGTAATTTTTCCTGATTAAGATTAATTTTAGAATTTTGATGACATATTTTAAATAAGTTAAAATCCAATCTGCACTTTGTTAGAATATATAACAAATTGGACTAAGCTATATTTCTAACAAAGACAAATCATTATTTCTTCTAGATTTTCCAGAACAACATTTTAAAAGAAATTCAAAAGACTTTGAAATAAGATTTAAATTTGATTCTACAGATTTTCTAGATTTGCCAGAATATTTTTTTGTTGATTTTAATCATAATAAGTTTGAAAAAATATTTCACAAATATTCTTCATCGAAAAAACAGAACTAAAATGAAGAATTAAATTAAAATGTATTTATTATTCTTTACAATAAAAAAAAAAAACTTGAACATTGATTTAAATTGTCAGGAAAGAAGAGGAAGGAATTTAAAAGGTAAAAAGGTATGTGTTTAAAAATCCTAAAATAATTTTTAAGGTTGTATTTTTTTCTCTAAAATTGTCTTTCTGAAAGTTATAAGAAGCAAAGTAAAAAAATAAATGAATTTATTTAAACAAGTGAAGACCAAGTCTTTAAAATATTTTCTTGGATTTTCAAATTCTATTTGAGTTTTGTCTCTCTTAGAATTAAAAATGTCGAGCAAAGCGAGACCAGCTTGCGAGTAAATAAATAAAAATTAAAAAATAGAGGCAGCTCACTGGTAAGTGCTGCTACTTGAGCTATTTTTAGAACAGGCCAGCGGGCGACTCATCTGGTCCTTACGGGCTACCTGGTGCCCGCGGGCACCGCGTTGGTGACCCCTGATCTATACCATGGGTCACCAAACTTTTTGAAACCAAGAGCTACTACTTGGGTACTGATTAAGGCGAAGTTTGATACACACTTAAATAAATTGTCAGAAATAGCCAATTTGCTCAATTTACCTTTAATAAATAAATATATATAAAATGGTATTTCTGTCTGTCATTCCGTCGTACATTTTTTTTTCCTTTCACGGAAGGTTTTTTGTAGAGAATAAATGATGAAAAAAACACCTAATTTAACAGTTTAAAAGAGGGGAAAACACGAGAAAAAATGAAAATTAAATTTTGAAACATAGTTTATCTTCAATTTCGACTCTTTAAAATTCAAAATTCAACTGAAAAAAATTAAGAGAAAAACTAGCGAATCTTTCTGAAAAAAATTAAATACAATTTATTTTTAACATTATTTGTAATTTTTCCTGATTAAGATTAATTTTTGAATTTTGATGACATGTTTTAAATAGGTTAAAATCCAATCTGCACTTTGTTAGAATATATAACAAATTGGACCAAGCTATATTTCTAACAAAGACAAATCATTATTTCTTCTAGATTTTCCAGAACAACATTTTAAAAGAAATTCAAAAGACTTTGAAATAAGATCTAAATTTGATGTATATGTATGTATATATATATACTTTATGTATATATATACATATATATATAAAATGGTATTTCTGTCTGTCATTCCGTCGTACATTTTTGTTCCTTTTACGGAAGGTTTTTTGTTGAGAATAAATGTTAAAAAAACACTTAATTGAACGGTTTAAAAGAGGAGAAAACACGAAAAAAATTAATATTAAATTTTGAAACATAGTTTATCTTCAATTTCGACTTTTTAAAATTCAAAATTCAAACGAAAAAAATGAAGACAAAAACTAGCTAATTTCAATCTTTTTGAAAAAATTGAAAAAATAATTTATGGAACATCATTAGTAATTTTTCCTGATTAAGATTAATTTTAGAATTTTGATGACATATTTTAAATAAGTTAAAATCCAATCTGCACTTTGTTAGAATATATAACAAATTGGACTAAGCTATATTTCTAACAAAGACAAATCATTATTTCTTCTAGATTTTCCAGAACAACATTTTAAAAGAAATTCAAAAGACTTTGAAATAAGATTTAAATTTGATTCTACAGATTTTCTAGATTTGCCAGAATATTTTTTTGTTGATTTTAATCATAATAAGTTTGAAAAAATATTTCACAAATATTCTTCATCGAAAAAACAGAACTAAAATGAAGAATTAAATTAAAATGTATTTATTATTCTTTACAATAAAAAAATATACTTGAAAATTGATTTAAATTGTCAGGAAAGAAGAGGAAGGAATTTAAAAGGTAAAAAGGTATGTGTTTAAAAATCCTAAAATCCTTTTTAATGTTGTATTTTTTTCTCTAAAATTGTCTTTCTGAAAGTTATAAGAAGCAAAGTAAAAAAATAAATGAATTTATTTAAACAAGTGAAGACCAAGTCTTTAAAATGTTTTCTTGGATTTTCAAATTCTATTTGAGTTTTGTTTCTCTTAGAATTAAAAATGTTGAGCAAAGCGAGACCAGCTTGCGAGTAAATAAATACAATTTAAAAAATAGAGGCAGCTCACTGGTAAGTGCTGCTATTTGAGCTATTTTTAGAACAGCCCAGCGGGCGACTCATCTGGTCCTTACGGGCTACCGCGTTGGTGACCCCTGATCTGTACATTACCAAACAACATCACAAAAATAGACTCATTACACAGTTTCCCCTACACGGAACTGATCATGGCGGCCTGCCACAGCAAAATAAAAGCCGCCACACATTGTCATCAATCAATCATCAATCAATGTTTATTTATATAGCCCCAAATCACAAATGTCTCAAAGGACTGAACAAATCAGTACGACTACAACATCCTCGGAAGAACCCACAAAAGGACAAGGAAAACTCACACCCAGTGGGCAGGGAGAATTCACATCCAGTGGGACGCCAGTGACAATGCTGACTATGAGAAACCTTGGAGAGGACCTCAGATGTGGGCAACCCCCTCCCCCCCCCCCTAGGGGACCGAAAGCAATGGATGTCAAGCGGGTCTAACATGATACTGTGAAAGTTCAATCCATAGTGGCTCCAACACAGCCGCGAGAGTTCAGTTCAAAGCGGATCCAAGACAGCAGCGAGAGTCCCGTCCACAGGAAACCATCCCAAGCGGAGGCGGATCAGCAGCACAGAGATGTCCCCAACCGATACAGGTGAGCGGTCCATCCTGGGTCCCGACGAGTGGTCCATCCTGGGTCTCGACTCTGGACAGCCACTACTTCATCCATGGTCCCCCCTCCACAAGGGAGGGGGGACATAGGAGAAAGAAAAGAAGCGGCAGATCAACTGGTATATAAAGGTATATACAGTACAGGCGTAATGTGATCAAACTTTCTTGTTCTTGTCAAAAGTCTAGCAGCCGCATTTTGTACCAACTGTAATCTTTTAATGCTAGACATGGGGAGACCCCAAAATAATACGTTACAGTAGTCGAGACGAGACGTAACAAACGCATGGATAATGTTATCGGCGTCTTTAGTGGACAAAATGGAGCGAATTTTAGCGATATTACGGAGATGAAAGAAGGCTGTTTTTGTAACGCTTTTGAAAATATAGGGTTGTAATATAAGGCATTGTAGTGTCCAGAAGAAGTCTTACTAAAGTCCCACACTCTTTTTCTCGAACTATCAATCAATCAATGTTTATTTATATAGCCCTAAATCACAAGTGTCTCAAAGGGCTATACAAGCCACAACAACATCCTCGGTTAAGATCCCACATAAGAGCAAGGAAAAACTCACAACCCAGTGGGATGTCAATGTGAATGACTATGAGAAACCTTGGAGAGGACCGTAGATGTGGAGGACCTCCCCTCCTCTAGGGGAGACCGGATGCAATGGACGTCGAGTGGGTCTAACATAATATTGTGAAAGTCCAGTCCATAGTAAGTCCAACATAATGGTGAGAGTCCACTACATAGTGGGACCAGCAGTGGACCATCCCAAGTGGAGACGGGTCAGCAGGGCTAAGACGTCCCCAACCGATGCACAGGCGAGCAGTCCACCCCGGGTCCAGACTCTCGACAGCCAGCACTTCATCCATGGCCACCGGACCTGTGCACCCCCTTCCACAAGGGAGTGGGGGGAAGAGTAGAAAAGAAAAGAAACGGCAGATCAAGTGGTCTAAAAAGGGGGTTTACTTAAAGGCTAGAGTATACAAATGAGTTTTAAGATGGGACTTAATTGCTTCTACTGAGGTAGCATCTCTAACTGTTGCCGGGAGGTCATTCCAGAGTACTGGAGCCCGAATACAAGACGCTCTATAGCCCGCAGACTTTTTTGGGGCTCTGGGAATCACTAATAAGCCGGAGTTATTTGAACGTAGATTTCTTGCCGGGACATATGGTACAATACAATCGGCAAGATAGGATGGAGCATATTTTAACTTTTATTGCCAATCTTATGCTAACATCGGGCCCAATTCCAACATATACTCCCTCCCGTTTTCACAAGTCCATCTCTTTGCTTCATTCTTAAACACACAACAACACTTCCTCATTCTCCGCCAACCCCCTTCCCAGCACGGTGTGTTCATGATCATAAGAACAATGAACATCAATAACATCCAAACATTACAATAACACCAGCAGGTCGTTGCAGTATGAATGAACATACGTAGTGTCCGAAAAATGTTAACCGAATTTTCAAAGCAATTATTTGAAAACAACCAAATCTAGCTTACGAAATTGAATATTTTCAGTACTGTTCAATATGTGGATTGGCGGTGACACGGCACACGTCAAGTCGGTAGTTAAACTCTTGCCAAACACGCCCTAGTATGTCTCTTGGTAACATTATTCAGTGAGGAAGTAATTGTCTGCTTCAGTTTGCCGATGCCAGCAGGAAGAGGCGGGACATAGATCGGAATCTTGATCTGTTTCAATTAGAGATGTCCGATAATGGCTTTTTTTCCGCTATCCGATATTGTCCAACTCTTAATTACCGATACCGATATATACAGTCTTGGAATTAACACATTATTATGCCTAATTTTATTGTGATGCCCCACTGGATGCATTAAACCAGGGGTGCCCACACTTTTTCTGCAGGCGAGCTACTTTTCAATTGACCAACTCGAGGGGATCTACCTCATTTATATATATCATTTATATTTATTTATTTATGAAAGAGACATTTTTGTAAACAAGTTAATTGTGTTTAATGATAATACAAGCATGTGTAACACATATAGATGTCTTTCTTTCACAAAGACAAGAATATAAGTTGGTGTATTACCTGATTCTGATGACTTGCATTGATTGGAATCAGACAGTAATGATGATAACGCCCACATTTTCAAATGGAGGAGAAAAAAAGTTGTCCTTTCTGTACAATACCACATGAAAGTGGTTGGTTTTTGGCATCTAATTCATCCAGCTTCCATACACTTTACAAGAAAAACATTGGCGGCAAATTCCGTAGCTTGTTTGATTGACATTCACGGCACCGGAGGGTCTTGTGAGATGACGCTGGCTGCTGCCAGTTCATTATTATGAAAAAATGACAGAGAGGAAGGCGAGAAACACTTTTTATTTCAACAGACTTTCGCGCCGTCCCTTCCGTCAAAACTCTAAAGGCCGACTGCACATTTCCTATCTTCACAATAAAAGCCTGCTTAATGCTGCCTGCGCTAACAAAATAAGAGTCTCGGAAAGCTGGCGTGCACAAGTGATGTGCACGCCAGCTTTCTGAGGGATCGCTTGTGCACGCCAGTTTTCCGAGACTCTGTATTTAGTTAGCGCAGGCAGCATGAAGCAGGGCTTTTATTGTGAAGATAGGAAATGTGCAGTCGGCCTTTAGAGTTTTGACGGAAGGTACAGCGCGAGAGTCTGTTGAAATAAAAAGTGTTTCTCGCCTTCCTCTCGGTCATATTTTCATAATAATGATCTTGCAGCAGCCAGCGTCATCTCACAAGACCCTCCGGTACCGTGAATGTCATTTAAGTGACGTCTTGGTGAAGATTGATGATCACTCATTTTTAGGTCTATTTTTTTTAAAAGCCTGGCTGGAGATCGACTGACACACCCCCGCGGTCGACTGGTAGCTCGCGATCGACGTAATGGGCACCCCTGCATTAAACAATGTAACAAGGTTTTCCAAAATAAATTAACTCAAGTTATGGGAAAATATGCCAACATGGCACTGCCATATTTATTATTGAAGTCACAAAGTTAATATTTTTTTAACATGCCTCAAAACAGCAGCTTGGAATTTGGGACAAACTCTCCCTGAGAGTGCTTGAAGAGGTTGAGGTGGGCGAAGTAGGGGTAGCGCGGGGTGTATATTGTAGCATCCCGGAAGAGTTAGTGTTGCAAGGGGTTCTGGGTATTTGTTCTATTGTGTTACGGTGCGGATGTTCTCCCGAAATGTGTTTAAAGGCCTACTGAAAGCCACTACTACCCACCACACAGTCTGATAGTTTATATATCAATGATGAAATATTAACATTGCAACACATGCCAATACGGCCTTTTTAGTTTACTAAATTGCAATTTTAAATTTCCCGGGAGTTTCGTCTCGAAAACGTCGTGTAATGATGACGTGTACGCAAAACGTCACAGGTTTTTAGGAAGTATGAGCGCTGCGCACACACACAGCTAAAAGTCGTCTGCTTTAACGGCATAATTACACAGTATTCTGGACATCTGTGTTGCTGAATCTTTTGCAATTTGTTCAATTAATATTGGAGAAGTCAAAGTAGCAAGATGGAGTTGGGAAGCTTTAGCCTTTAGCCACACAAACACACGGTGATTCCTTGTTTAAAATTCCTGGAGGTGAAAATTTACTATGGATCAGAGCGTGGTCAAGCGGCATAGCTCGGTTGGTAGAGTGGCCGTGCCAGCAACTTGAGGGTTGCAGGTTCGATTCCCGCTTGTGCCATCCTAGTCACTGCCGTTGTGTCCTTGGGCAAGACACTTTACCCACCTGCTCCCAGTGCCACCCACACTGGTTTAAATGTAACTTAGATATTGGGTGTCACTATGTAAAGCGCTTTGAGTCACTTGAGAAAAGCGCTATATAAATATAAATCACTTCACTTCACTTCAAGCTAACATGAAACACGACGAAATGTCAACCAGCAGATTTCGGTGAGAAAATTGTGGTTAAAAAGTCGCTTCTTACCGGAGAAAAGCTGAGCTTGCCCCGCCCATAACTGCCGTCGACTCCCCTTAGACACTACGCGTCAAGACACCCGTGGACGTACACCTCCGACTATCAGGTACTATTTAACTCACTAAAACACTAGCAACACAATAGAAAGATAAGGGATTTCCCAGAATGATCCTACTAAATGTGTTTAAAAACATCGGAATCCGTCCCAATGCAATCGCGTTTTATTTTTTTTAAACTTTTTAAAAAAAAAATTCTAGTCCGTCGCTATCAATATCCTCAAACACATATCTTTCATCCTCGCTCAAATTAATGGGGAAATTGTCGTTTTCTCGGTCCGAATAGCACTTTTTGTTGGAGGCTCCCATTATAAACAATGTGAATATGTGAGGAGCCCCCACACTTGTGACGTCATCGTCTGCGACTTCCGGTAGAGGCAGGGCTTTTGTCTTAGCACCGGAAGTTGCGAACTTCATCGTGGATGTTCTCTACTAAATCCTTTCAGCAAAAATATGGCAATATCGCGAAATGATGAAGTATGACACATAGAATGGACCTGCTATCCCCGTTTAAATAAGAAAATCTCATTTCAGTAGGCCTTTAACATTCTTGTTTGGTGTGGGTTCACAGTGTGGCGCATATTTGTAACAGTGTTAAAGTTGTTTATACGGCCACCCTCAGTTTGACTTATATGGCTGTTGACCAAGTATGTGTTGCATTCGCTTGTGTGTGTGAAAAGCTGTAGATATTATGTGATTGGGCCGGTACGCAAAGGCAGTGCCTTTAAAACACGCCCCCAATATTGTTGTCTGGATGGGAATCAGGAGAAATTCAGGAGAATGGTTGCCCCGGGAGATTTTCAGGAGGGGCACTGAAATTTGGCAGTCTCCTCGGAAAATCGGGAGGGTTGGCAAGTATGACTGGAAGACGCGACGTCCGTGTACCAATCCGTACAGCGGCGTTTTAAAAAGTCATAAATTTTACATTTTGAAACCGATACCGATAATTTTCAATATTACATTTTAAAGCATTTATCGGCCGATAGTATTGGCAGTCCGATACAATTGGACATCTCAAAAAAAAAAAAAACTAAATAAAATAAAAGTCCATTGTGTTACGCCTGTTCGGCATTGTGATGCCGGGTTCGATTCCCTCGAGGATGCGTCGAGAATTGAACACAGCAAAAGGTATGAACTAATGAATTATTTAACAAAAGGTGCTAGAGAACAAAAATACTGGAGCTAAGAAAAGGCAAACAAAAGACGCTAGCATAAGAGCTAGGATAAACAAATAGTCAACTAAACTGGCACATAGGCACACAAAGGGGAAAACAAAACATTTAGCATGAGAGCTAAGATTGAATAAAAGTGCGCTGCGTGAGAGCTCGCGAGAATTACACTGAAATTTGCATGTAAGCAAAAGCGCAAAGCAGACGTACCGTTGTGTGAAAACAAATTTGGATCCCAGACTGAACAACAAAAGATGCAGGCTTATATAAGGCAGGTGATTAGTGAGGACAGGTGTGCAGGGCCGTGAGAAACAGGTGAAACTAATAAGCTACCATGGTGACCGACTTAAACAGGAAATAATAGGATCAGACGGAGAGTGAATATAAAAATGGAACAAACAATAATATGTGGAGGATCCAAAAAGCGGATCTCAACACATTGCTCATTTTGTTTTATTTTTTTTTAATTTTTATTCTCCATTATTTTCATTTTGTTTAAATGGCTGTTAAGACTGTAATGGATCAAGTTTGCTCTCGTTTTTTTTTTTGCATATTTGAAATAAAACTATATCAAATAAATTCAAATACAGGCCTTCTTAACCTTTTTGACCTGAAGGCCCAACTTTTCCACTGCAGAGGGTCCCGGGGCCCTCTCAAATATTAACACTAAATTAGTATTCTTACTTTTAATTTGAATCATACTTCAATCAATGTTTACTTATATAGCCCTAAATCATTAGTGTCTCAAAGGGCTGCACAAACCACTACGACATCCTCGGTAGGCCCACATAAGGGCAAGGAAAAACTCACACCCAGTGGGACGTCGGTGACAATGATGACTATGAGAACCTTGGAGAGGAGGAAAGCAATGGATGTCGAGCGGGTCTAACATGATACTGTGAAAGTTCAATCCATAATGGATCCAACACAGTCGCAAGAGTCCAGTCCAAAGCGGATCCAACACAGCAGCGAGAGTCCCGTTCACAGCGGAGCCAGCAGGAAACCATCCCAAGCGGAGGCGGATCAGCAGCGCAGAGATGTCCCCAGCCGATACACAGGCAAGCAGTACATGGCCACCGGATCGGACCGGACCCCTTCCACAAGGGAGAGTGGGACATGGGAGAAAAAGAAAAGAAACGGCAGATCAATTGGTCGAAAAAGGGAGTCTATTTAAAGGCTAGAGTATACAAATGAGTTTTAAGGTGAGACTTAAATGCTTCTACTGAGGTGGCATCTCGAACTGTTACCGGGAGGGCATTCCAGAGTACTGGAGCCCGAACGGAAAACGCTCTATAGCCCGCAGACTTTTTTTGGGCTTTGGGAATCACTAATAAGCCGGAGTCTTTTGAACGCAGATTTCTTGCCGGGACATATGGTACAATACAATCGGCAAGATAGGATGGAGCTAGGCCGTGTAGTATTTTATACGTAAGTAGTAAAACCTTAAAGTCACATCTTAAGTGCACAGGAACCCAGTGCAGGTGAGCCAGTACAGGTATATATGTATGTATATATGTATATAAAGGTATATACAGTACAGGTATATATGTATGTATATATGTATATAAAGGTATATACAGTACAGGTATATATGTATGTATATATGTATATAAAGGTATATACAGTACAGGCGTAATGTGATCAAACTTTCTTGTTCTTGTCAAAAGTCTAGCAGTCGCATTTTGTACCAACTGTAATCTTTTAATGCTAGACATGGGGAGACCCGAAAATAATACGTTACAGTAATCGAGACGAGACGTAACAAACGCATGGATAATGATCTCAGAGTCTTTAGTGGACAGAATGGAGCGAATTTTTGCGATATTAAGGAGATGAAAGAAGGCCGTTATAGTAACGCTTTTAATGTGTGACTCAATTATAATTATAATTATATCCAACCTTCTTAAAACAAATAAAAGCATTAAGAGTATAATTTATTTAACACGTACATTTTAGTCTTAGTCACCACAAATTGGATGCCTTCCTCCCCCAACGTCATGTTTTAGTCATTCATTTTTTTGTCCTGTTATAAAATGAGCGCCCATGGCAGTTATGCGGAAGGATGTCATCGCTTTTGTTTGGCTCGCGCTTCACGCCTCTTCCCCCGCGCTCTCTCCCCACAGGTCGGTGCGAACGCTGTGCGACTACGCCGGAAAGGCCTCGGAGCTCAGCTTCTGCAAGGGGGAGGAGCTGCTGGTCCTGGGGGGCGTCGACCAAGACTGGATTCGCTGTCGTCAGGGAGACAGAGAGGGCCTGGTACCCATTGGCTACACTTCGCTCATCATGTGACACCACGACTGCTGGACGCCATGAATTAAAGATGACAACGACAACAAGAGAAGTACATAAGAGGAAGAAATATTCCTGGGTAAATACTGAGAGGTTGTGATGAGGTTACGGTACTCTAAAAGGAATATTTCACTCGGCATCCAATAACTAATAACTGCATCTTGCCGTGAAATATCTCTTTAAGTGCACTTCCTGCAATGTTTTGTTTGCAGATCAGCGACTGTAGGGGTCGGCACTACGGTACATCATCAAGTAAATACTAATGCCCATAGTACCACTTTTTACTTGAAATTGAATCATTTTATGATATGTATTAATTTATTGGTTTGTTCATAATTATTATCGGACAAATATTCAATGCAAACAAATGACCGATGTAGTAAAATCAACAAAATAGTGCAAATATTTTGTTTTAGTACATACTAGGGTTGTACGGTATACAGTATTAGTATAGAACCGCGATACTAATGGATCGTATTCGGTACTATACCGCCCTTGAAAAGTACCGGTCCGCCACCACCATTGGTGGATCGACACCTAACATCCACCGTAATGATACCAAGTACAGTAGCATATCTCGTCGATACTACAATGATTATGTCTATTTTTTTGGCATCACAACATGTATATTATGTTTATAAACTCAGGAAATATTGTCCCTGGACACATGAGGACTTTGAATATGACCAATGTATGATCCTGTAACTACTTGGTATCGGATTGATACCCAAATTTGTGGTATCATCCAAAACTAATGTAAAGTATCAAACAACAGAAAAATAAGTGATTCTTACATTTTAACAGAAGTGTAGATATAACATGTTAAAAGAGATAATAAGTAGATATTAACAGTAAATGAACAAGTGGATTGATAATTAATTTTCTACTAATTTTCCTTAATAATGTTGACAAAATAATAGAATGATAAATGACACAATATGTTACTGCATATGTCAGCAGACTAAATTAGGAACCTTTGTTTGTTTACTTACTAATAAAAAACAAGTTGTCTTGTATGTTTACTATTTTATTTAAGGACAAACTTGCAATAAGAAACATATGTTTAATGTACCCTAAGATTTTTTGTTAAAATGAAGCCAATAATGACATTCTTTGAGGTCCCTTTTTTTTTTTTTTAAGTATCAAAGGACCAAAATATTGATATCGGGACAACGCTAGTGCAGGGATTCCCAAAGTGCGGCGCGTAGCAACATTTTTAAAGGCCTGCGGCACATTTTAAAGTATTTACTAAAAGGTTGAATTTTGACCTAATTCCTGTGAGAATGCTGCATTTGACTGAAGCATTAAGGAATGGGACTATAAAGCGAGCTAGCTGCAGTCTGTTCAAACAACCACCAGGTAGCACCATTGAGCAGGTAATACTGTATCATCTCTTTCTCTTTCGGACTTATCAGGTCCGTAGTGCATTCTTCACTCATGTTTTAAGTGAGGAATGAGGCAAAAAGTAACACAGATCTACTGTATTACAAAAAAAAAAAACATAAAAAGCTCAAACAGGTGCAGTGTAACGAGAAAATTCTGCAATAGTGACACTAATAACACAAAGCAGCTATACAGGCAGTTGTTTACTTTAATTCTGGCAAAATTCAAAGAATAATACAAACTTGTAATCGACTAAATTTAAAGTTGATCTTGGGATTAGAGTGTTGAACGTAAGTTTAGAAGGGAACATTTTTATTGGAATTTTGTCCACCATTCACGACCCTTATGTAAGAGAAGAACACGTGTTTTTCTTCTTGATAGATACTAAATACTAAATAAATGCAAAAATTAGCTTACAATGAACCCTTTAGGACAAGGGTAGGAAACCTATGGCTCGCGAGCGTATGTTTGTTTACTTAGTAATAAAAGACAAGTTGTCTTGTATGTTTACTATTTTATTTAAGGACAAACTTGCAATAAGAAACATGTTTAATGTACCCTAAGATTTTTCGTTAAAATGAAGCCAATAATGCCATTTTTTGTAGTGCCCTTTATTTAGAAAAGTACTGAAAAGTATCCGAATATTTTTTGGTATAAAAATATATTTTGCTACCGGTACCAAAATATTGGTATAGGGACAACACTAGTGCATACTATTAAAGCTTTTGGCTCTTAGGGGTGCACAAAAAAATCAATTCACATAAGAATCACGATTCTTATTTCGCTGGATTCCTATTCAATTCATCCACCCATATATTTTCTACCGATTGTCCCTTTTCGGGTCACAGGGGGATGCTGTAGCCTATTAAATTTAGTTTTCCTAAATCAATTTAAAGAAAAGTTTTTTAAATACATTTTCAAAATGTGCTTTTTTAACCTGTTTTAAAAAAGTTTCATCATAAATATTATACCAAACAATACATTGCGAGAATCTGTTTGAATCAGGAATCGTGTTGAATTGAGAATCAATTTCAAATCGAATAGTCAACCCAGGAAACAAAATCAGATCGAATCATTCAATGCTCAAAGATTCACACCCCTCATTCAAATTAAATTTTTTTTAGTCCACCAAAGCCCTCTTGTATCCAATAACTTATTCCCTGACTTTATAAACAACTCATAAATATCAACAATGTAACTAAATGAACAAAAAAAAACAGATAATTATCAAAATATTGAGTCATCAGTATCAAAGTATTGATCCGGTACTAATACTTCCCTTGATATCGATACTATCGATGGGTCTGCCCACCCCCTCGTCGTCATGGTTTCAAAGCAGGGCGCACTTTGAGAGTATCGTCCCATAACTTCCTCGTGCATACGTGATCATATAGTGAACTGTAGCTGTGTGTACAACCGTGCGATATCGACCTCTCATTCTTCTCCGCCGCTATTTGACATTTTACTGCTGTATTTGACTGTATAAATAATATACATACATATATACATAGGCACACATATATAAATATATACATATTTAAAGTGAGATTAATATTACTTTAAAAGTCATAAGAGCGACGATACGGACGGGATCCATTCTCTTGACATTTAGGTGGTCGTCATACAAATAAATGTGTATGTGTTTGAATATCCGATATCTTCCTTCCCGTGTGCTTCATGTATCGCCATTGTCTTGAAATAGCATTCAAATCCATTGGAGTATATCCTCAAATAGTGGCCTCCGCCTCCATGAATCGCCACTTTGTATCAAAAATAGTAGTTATTTTTCATGCGACGACCAGGTACCTTTCAGTCCGGTTCACACGTGCTCAGTTCGGTCCTCGGTTTGGTGAATGTTTGCACTATGTAGATCCTAAGATCGTGATAGCAGCTCGGTGATTAACCAGTGAATGTAAACCAGGAAATGATGAATCATTGTTTATTTTGTTGTTGTTGTTGTTGTTATGATGTTATCGATGAATTTGTGTATTTGTCCATGGCGCACTTGCCAAAAACATGTGAAAGCAAAACAAATATGTTTAGTAGTAGACTATTATTTATCCCACAAAATTACGTGGCTGCAGTGCAGATTGAAAAAGTCCCAAAGGCGTTTTAAACTGAAAGGTAAAACAACACATGAAAACAAGAGGAGGGACATAAAAATGGCGCCATTCCTACTTAAAGAAACAAAAGTAAAACACAATGAAAAACTAATTCAGCAACACTAACGGTTCCAACTTCTTCATATTTCTATGCTCTGGCGGACCAGGTGCGTTATTACGTGTGTTAACATGGCACTAAATCTATTTGTGGCGGCAAAACTTGCGCCATACAAGTATAATTTATTTATTTACCATTTGATTACTACTTTATAGGGCTGGGCGATATGGCTGAAAACTGTATCACGATACATGTTACGGCTACTCTTGCATTCAAAAAAGTTAGAAAAAATAAAGATAGCAGAGTAGTTCTCTGAGGAGGAGGTCTATGACTCACTAAATACCTTAAGAAGCACTCGCAGTGATATTTCTACATTCCAACTGATATCACAACGAAAAATATTCTCCGTGGTTGACTTCAGAATAATCAAAATAAGACTTATTTAGCGGTAGATAAGCTGTCTCACTCCTTCAACATGATAGACAAACAAAAGGAGCAACCATGGTAACTAAAACAAACTCAAGGGTTCACAAAACAGGAACTAAGGGAGTCCAAAACTAACAGAATATAACAAAAACATGATCCGGGCCACGGATCATGACAGGTGGTAATGGGTCACATTTTTATAGTCTTTGGTATGACTCGGCCATACTTGCCAACCTTGAGACCTCCGATTTCGGGAGGTTGGGGGCGTGGTTTGGGCGGGGGGCGTGGTTAAGAGGGGACGAGTATAATTCACCAACTCGAGTATTTCATATATATATTTCATATATATATATATATATATATATATATATATATATATATATGTCTTGATTGGATTATCCAGAGAATAGTGCTCGATACCGTGGTAGAGCGCAATATGTATGTGTGGGAAAAATCACAAGACTACTTCATCTCTACAGAACTGTTTCATGAGGGGTTCCCTCAATCTCCTGATGATTGAGGGAACCCCTCATGAAACGGTTCTGTAGAGATGAAGTAGTCTTGTGATTTTTCCCACACATACATATATGTATATATTTATGAAATACTTGACTTTCAATGAATTCTAGCTATATATATTTATTTTATTATATATATATATATATATATATATATATATATATATATATATATATATATATATATAGAAATAAAATAAATAGTTGAATTTCAGACGGCACCTATCAAATACACAGTAATAAATACACAGTTCTACTAACTGTACTGTGCTTGCTGGTTATTTAAAAAAAAAAAACAACAACACTTACCTTTCATTATTTGAGTAACCTTTGTTCTGCCATTTGTGTGCCGTACTGGCGAGAGTCACTTGCCGTCAGGTGCACAACCCCATGTAAATCTTTGGCCAATCAAAAAGCAACCCCATAACGCTATAGCCAATAGTCACCAGGAGATGGCGACAGACAACATAGGATCACTCTATTACAAACGGCGTCGCCATGGCTGTAACTTCCTCGTCCTTCTGCTTCGTCTCCTTGTGTGTGCAGTTTTTTCTTAAAAATCCGTAGATGTTGTAACGTGATTGGGCAGGCAATTTGTTTACATCGTGGGAATCATGTCTGCATGGAGCTGGAGGGGGCGTGAATTTCGGGAGGTTTCCGTGAGAAAATTTCTTCCGGGAGGTTTTCGGGAGAGGCGCTGAATTTCAGGAGTCTCCCGGAAATTCCGGGAGGGTTGGCAAGTATGGACTCGGCCGGGGTTCGAACTCACGACCTACCGATCTCAGGGCATACACTCTAACCACTTACCTGATTGGCTGTTAGCGTGTCACTCCCACTGATCAGTCATCACTTCCTGTCTTGCTGGGTTACCAGAGAGCGAGTGCATTTGTTTATTTCAGACAAAGAAGAAATTAAAATTAACACATTTTGTAATTGATATCAATTTTTGTGTATCGCGATATATACTGATATCATTGTATCGCCCAGCCCTAGTACTAATCACAGGACTAATTACTTAGTGTCTTATTCAAATTCCCATCGTAATGTTTGTTACGACTAATGAGTAAACGACTTTCGTCACACACAAACAAACAAAGGCCTTCTGGCAAATGAACACATACTGCAGTACTCTCTGCAGTTAAGTAAATCAAGCTGGCCAGGGCCACTATTTGAGGAAATAGGGTTGGCTATGTTTAGCTTAATCTTCCTACTAGTAAAAAAAACAAAAACAAAAAAAAAATATTGGCTGTGTCTCAAATGGAACACTTCCATCATTACTTTCCAAAGGTTTCTGGGCCGTATTTGTTTGGTGCTCACTAGTTGATAAAAACCAAACAAGTCGACACCTCTTGTCAATGTAAAACAAGGAAGTTAGGACCTGAGTGCAGGGTGGATGAAGATATGGTCTTTTTTTTAATGAAGAGGAGGAAGAAAATGAAAAATATAAGTCTGAGAAAGTTATGCATCAGTTTCACTTTCCTTCAGAGCACATAAAAGTGTGTTAAAGGACAATCAAAGTGGGAAATCCCAACACTTGATTGAAAAAATAATTGAAACAATGACCTACAATACAAAAACTACACAAAGTTTTGTCTTTCAAATATATAAAAGTAAACAACAAAGTCACAAAGATGATTATCAAGGCTTACGTCAGGTTGATCACCAAAATAAATAGTTATCAAATAAACTGCAAAAGTGGGACTGATAAAAAAAATAAATTTACATACAATTGCACAGTGCCAAAATACATTAATAATAAATAACATTATATGCGTTTCTTAAATAAACTGCCAATACAATCAAAGCGCAAATGAAAACACAACTTCCCCACTATAGTCATAATTTTTTGCGCTTAAAAAAACTCCAGGCGTTTTCTGTTTGTTTGTCATTGTCATTACTGCCACAAGTGGCGGAAAAGTGTATTACAGCTTACGGCCCACAGGTGAGACAGATATTTTTTGGTGGCCCTCGTCCTACCGATCAGAAATAATGACCTATGAGGCAAAACCCACACAAAGTTTTGTTTTTCAAATATATAAAAGTAAACAATAAAGTCACAAAGATGATTATCAAGGCTTAGGTCAGGCTGATTAGAAAAATAAATAGTTATCAAAAACTGCAAAAGTGGTACTGATAAAAAATAAATTAACATTCCATTTCACAGTGCTAAAATTAATACATTTTAACTAAATTAATAATAGATAATAACATTACATAAGTTTCTTAAATAAACTGTCCATAAAATTAAAGTGCAAATACAAACACAACTTCCCCACTTTAGTCATAATTTTTGCGCTTAAGAAACTCTAGGCGTCTTCTGTTTGTTTGGCATAGTCATTACTGCCACAAGTGGCGGAAAAGTGTACTGCAGCTTACGGCCCACAGCTGTGACAGATATTTTTTTTGGGTGGTCCTCAACCTACGGTTCAGAAACAATGACCTATAATACATAACCCTCACAAAATGTTGTCTTTAAAATATATAAAAGTAAATAACAAATATGGTTATCAAGGCTTAGGTCGGACTGATAACAAAAATAAATAGTTGTAACTAAATTATTAATAAATAACATGATATATATTTCTTAAATATACTGTCAATACAACTAAAGTTCAAATGAAAACACAACTTCCCTACTTTAGTCATACTTTTTGCGCTTAAGAAACCTCTATGACTTCAGCTACAGGCTTCTGTTTGTTTGGCATTGTCATTACTGCCACAACTGGCGGAAAAGTGTACTACAGCTTACGGCTCACAGGTGAGACAGATATTTTTTGGGGTGTCCCTCGACCTACGGTTCAGAAACAATGACCTATAATACAAAACCCACACAAAGTTTTGTCTTTGAAATATATAAAAGTAAATAACAAAGATGATTATCAAGGCCTAGTGTGTGAATGTGAGTGTGAATGTTGTCTGTCTATCTGTGTTGGCCCTGCGATGAGGTGGCGACTTGTCCAGGGTGTACCCCGCCTTCCGCCCGATTGTAGCTGAGATAGGCGCCAGCACCCCCCGCCACCCCAAAAGGGAATAAGCGGTAGGAAATGGATGGATGGATGAAGGTCAGACTGATCAATAGTTTTGACTAAATTAATAATGAATAAAAACATTATATATTTTTCTTAAATTGTCAATACAATTAAAGTGTAAATGAAAACACAACTTCCCTACTTTAGTCATAATTTTTGCGCTTAAGAAACCTGTCTATGACTTCAGCTCCAGGCTTCTGTTTGTTTGACATTGTCATTACTGCCACAAGTGGCGGAAAAGTGTATTACAGCTGAGACATATATTTTTGGTGGCCCTTGACCTACGGTTCAGAAACAATGAGCTATAATACAAAACCCACACAAAGTTTCTTCTTTCAAATATATAAAACTAAATAACAAAGATGATTATCAAGGCGTATGTCAGACTGATCACAAAAGTAAATAGTTGTAACTAAATTAATATCAAATCATAACATTATATATATATATATATATATATTAAATTGTCAATACAATTAAAGTGTAAATGAAAACACAACTTCCCTACTTTAGTCATAATTTTTGCGCTTAAGAAACCTGTCTATGACTTCAACTCCAGGCTTCTGTTTTTTTGACATTGTCATTACTGCCACAAGTGGCGGAAAAGTGTATTACAGCTGAGACATATATTTTTGGTGGCCCTTGACCTACGGTTCAGAAACAATGAGCTATAATACAAAACCCACACAAAGTTTCTTCTTTCAAATATATAAAACTAAATACCAAAGATGATTATCAAGGCGTATGTCAGACTGATCACAAAAGTAAATAGTTGTAACTAAATTAATATCAAATCATAACATTATATATATATATATATATATATATTAAATTGTCAATACAATTAAAGTGTAAATGAAAACACAACTTCCCTACTTTAGTCATATTTTTTGCGCTTAAGAAACCTGTCTATGACTTCAACTCCAGGGTTCTGTTTTTTTGACATTGTCATTACTGCCACAAGTGGCGGAAAGGTGTATTACAGCTGAGACATATATTTTGGTGGCCCTTGACCTACGGTTCAGAAACAATGAGCTATAATACAAAACCCACACAAAGTTTTGTCTTTAAAATATATAAAACTAAATAACAAAGATGATTATCAAGGCTTATGTCGGACTGGTCACAAAAGTAAATAGTTGTAACTAAATTAATATCAAATCATAACATTATATATATATATATTAAATTGTCAATACAATTAAAGTGTAAATGAAAACACAACTTCCCTACTTTAGTCATAATTTTTGCGCTTAAGAAAAACCTTTCTATGACTTCAGCTCCAGGCTTCTGTTTTTTTGACATTGTCATTACTGCCACAAGTGGCGGAAAGGTGTATTACAGCTGAGACATATATTTTTGGTGGCCCTTGACCTACGGTTCAGAAACAATGAGCTATAATACAAAACGCAACAACATTTCTTCTTTCAAATATATAAAATCACTGAAAAAGAGTAAGTCGGAGATAAGTAAGGAAGTGGGCCAACTGAGACACAGTCAACTCTGTCCGACCTGAATGCAGCAATGTATGTGCTAAAAATGATAGAAAAAAATAAAAATAAATAATGGCTGGTGATGCCCTGGTCCCTTCTGCATCGACCTTTGACCCCCTTTGTCATGATGATGGCTATTATTAACGATTGTGTGGTCGGTGGCAGTGATATGTTCACTTTATTGCTTTGTATCATCTCCCAGCTGTCTGCAGACTCCGTATCGGCCAGCATTGCACGTGTGCGACATACTGTACAGTACAGTAGAGGTTTTTTTTCCCGTTTTTTTCATTTCTTTTACTGAACCAATCAGCTATCAGGGATGTTATCAACAGCCGTGTAGCATTACTGTCACCACGGCAACAGTAGCATTACGTTAGACCGGTGTTGTCGCCTTCGAGGAAAACAAGCGACACGTGCTCGTTTTCACGTTTAATTTATCGGATGTACAAATTTTTTATTTTTTTTTATTTTTTCCGAGTGGATGGAATATTCCGGACTTTCGCCAGTGTGCAAGTGGGAGCGTGACAATGGAAAGTAGTCATTATAGCTTCCTCCCCTCTCTCCGGTGTCATGTAGCCCGTAGACATGCCCCCGTGTCCTGTTACCGTGATTGCGCAATAGTGTCCAGTCACTGTCCACTTCCTGCATGTGCTTGTTTGTAAATACACACAATAAAAAACCCTCAGTATGAACCGAACCTGTTTGTCCTGGGTTTTTTGGGGGGTTTTTTTGTATTAAATGGCAACAATCATGGAAAAACTGTAACGCGGTGGTGCGGCCCCACGGCACATTCTTAGCACAGTGTTTTTCAGCCTGGTTTGAGGCAAAGCACCATTTTTTTTATTGAAAAAATCGCGAGGCACAGCACCAGCAGAAAACATTCTAAAATTACCGTATTTTTCGGGTTATTAATCGCAGTTTTTTTTCAGAGGATAGGTCTTTATTGTCATTGCACAAGTACAAACCCTTTCAAGATTAGACAAACAAACAGTCTACAGGGTTACAGAACAAGAACGCTGATGTTTCGCCATAAGGCGCCCCGTAAAAGATGGGAAAAAAGTCAACGCTGGGGAAGGATGAGTAAAAAAATACAATCTAGACTGGGATCCTAAGGGGGCCCAGTCTGGAGTGGGAAAAAACCTCCATAGCAAAGCACATTCACATATTACAACAGTGGTCCCCAACCTTTTTGTATCCGCGGACTGGTCAACACTTAATAATTTGTCCCGCGGCCCGGGGGGGGGGTCTTTTTTTTTTTTTTCTTCTCCTTCTTCTTCTTTGTCATAAAAAAGAGACATTTTTGTGGTTTTTGCACCAATTGTAAGTGTATATTGTGTTTTTTATGTTGATTTCCATCCATCCATTTCCTACCGCTTATTCCCTTTTTGGGGCCGCGGGGGGCGCTGGCGCCTATCTCAGCTACAATCGGGCGGAAGGCGGGGTACACCCTGGACAAGTCGCCACCTCGTCGCAGGGCCAACACAGATAGACAGACAACATTCACACACTAGGGCCAATTTAGTGTTGCCAATCAACCTATCCCCAGGTGCATGTCTTTGGAAGTGGGAGGAAGCCGGAGTACCCGGAGGGAACCCACGCATTCACGGGGAGAACATGCAAACTCCACACAGAAATATCCCGAGCCTGGGATTGAACCCAGGACTGCAGGACCTTCGTATTGTGAGGCAGACGCACTAACCCCTCTGTCACCGTGAAGCCCTATGTTGATTTAATATATATATTATTTTTTTTTATAAAAAATTCCGCTGCGGCCCGGTGGTTGGGGACCACTGTATTACAACATACATCTCGAGATATCTAGTAACAGAGGGAAGGTAGTTCAAGGTAATGGTGGTAGGCCGCAGCTCTTCAGGCGATGACCATCCATTCATCACCCCTACGGGATTTGCGTCGAGGGCGTTGGGTTGGGGGGCTGTCAAATGGTGTATGTGTGGCGTATATTTTTTGTGGATGTGTGCGTGTAAGCCCGTATTCTGTCCCTGTTCCGCGGCCTTGATGTATTATGCAGTCGCTAGTCCAAAGTCAACAACAACAGTTGTGTGTCCAGGCGAGACAAAAAGGGAGTTTGTTGTGTCTTCGCTGCACTGTCCTTCGGGAAAGTCTCGAAGCCAGGGAAACAATCCAAATTAGAATGATTTGTATGCGAGTGAAAATGAAAATTTGCTTTTCACTCTAAATTGTCTATGACAGTCCAATGTAATCCACAGTTCTTCCCGCATCCTCCAATCATTTGTGGCAGCTTTGGGGTACTTTGAAGACTGCCAGCAACTTCCAATTTGTGGAAAAACCAGAGCAACGCTTACTCCAATCAGCAAATGTCCTGTTGTCATAATTCCGAATAGGTGGATATCTTCACGTCCTCGACTGAAAAGGATCGCCAGGCAGGCGGAACTCCTTCTTCTCCCAAGAGTCCGTCGTGTGTCCAGCAACAACCGCTCCGTCACGACAAGCAAGTTCCCCCAAACCCAAGATCTTGTCAATTTTGTTGAGGCCAGTTAAATATTTCCAATGTTTAGATTTGGAGAGCAGTGCAAAAAGATGCAACAAGAAAGTTAAGACAAGACAAAGAAGCAAGTAGGAGAGATAAAGGAGAGGAAAGGGTGAGAAAATATCGTATTTCCTTGAATTGCCGCCGGGTATATAGAACGGATTCTGTTCATAACTTTTATGGACAGAATTTCTAGGCGCAGTCAAGGCATTGAGGGGTTCCGGTTTGGTGACCGCAGGATTAGGTCTCTGCTTTTTGCAGATGATGTGGTCCTGATGGCTTCATCTGACCGGGATCTTCAGCTCTCGCTGGATCGGTTCGCAGCCGAGTGTGAAGCGACCGGAATGAGAATCAGCACCTCCAAGTCCGAGTCCATGGTTCTCTCCCGGAAAAGGGTGGAGTGCCATCTCCGGGTTGGGGAGGAGACCCTGCCCCAAATGGAGGAGTTCAAGTACCTAGGAGTCTTGTTCACGAGTGGGGGAAGAGTGGATCGTGAGATCGACAGGCGGATCGGTGCGGCGTCTTCAGTAATGCGGACGTTGTACCGATCCGTTGTGGTGAAGAAGGAGCTGAGCCGGAAGGCAAAGCTCTCAATTTACCGGTCGATCTACGTTCCCATCCTCACCTATGGTCATGAGCTTTGGGTCATGACCGAAAGGATAAGATCACGGGTACAAGCGGCCCAAATGAGTTTGGGTCTCTCCCTTAGAGATAGGGTGAGAAGCTCTGCCATCCGGGAGGAACTCAAAGTAAAGCCGCTGCTCCTCCACATGGAGAGGAGCCAGATGAGGTGGTTCGGGCATCTGGTCAGGATGCCACCCGAACGCCTCCCTAGGGAGGTGTTTAGGGCACGCCCAACCGGTAGGAGGCCACGGGGAAGACCCAGGACACGTTGGGAAGACTATGTCTCCCGGCTGGCCTGGGAACGCCTCGGGTTCCCCCGGGAAGAGCTAGACGAAGTGGCTGGGGAGAGGGAAGTCTGGGTTTCCCTGCTTAGGCTGTTGCCCCCGCGACCCGACCTCGGATAAGCGGAAGATGATGGATGGATGGATATATAGTATGCGCCTGCCTTGAATTACTGCCGGGTCAAACTCGTTTCGCAAAATAATTAGCACATGCTTAGTCAAACTTTTTATTTTATTTTTATAATGTTTATTCATAAATTTCAACAATTTACAAACAGTTGAGAAACAATAATCAAAATAAGTCCAACAACAGTATAAAACATTACAAAAAATCATAAAAACAGTACAAAACAGCGCCAGGGGTTGTAAATTCAAAGTAACAAAAATAAAATACAAAAAAAAAATATATATGTATAATAAACAAAGAGCAAAGCCATTCGCCGGGTCAAACTCGTCACGTCACGAGTGACACTTCCCCTGTCAGCATTTTCAAAATAAAGGTGGATGTTTTCAATCATTTGAAATCGCATTAAGGGAAGAAGATTAAGAGCTATTCAGTAGGATTTAAGGTCCAAGCTATTGAATATGTTAAAAAGAACAGTAAGCAGCTATGTTTTATTAATATACCGTAGCTGCGTGTGTCAAGTATGAGTCATTAAATGACTCCCGCCTCCTGGTGGAGTGTCTTGATATGAACGGATATGACGCGGGGGGTGCATGACGGACCTTTTAGGATGTAACACCACAACTCTTAACGCTGGCTATGTAAACAACCGGGCTGAAATGAAGCATGTTCCAGTCCTAAATACCCAGTGTATTATTTATACAATAACACTTCATGGTGGCAGCGGTGGGATAAAGAGATCACCCACGGAGCAGAACGGGAGGGGGAGTTGTTCGAGGATAATTCTGTCGTCGCCCGTGACAGAATGGCTACACACCGACCGACCATGAACCGGACCAGCAAGAGTGAGCAGCGTGTGTTTATTAAAATAAAACAATTTTCTAAACTGGACTTTCAATGGAAGCAGGAGGTAATAAAGGAAGATCTCCATCGAGACAGAGAGACTTTTAAAACTGAAGAAAGATAAGGAAGACTTCTATAAACAAGTTATCGATGCTTTTGATCAGAAGGAGCTGCGCATGGACTTCATTTATAAGTAAAGGTAAGACCATTATAACGTTTTTTTTCTTAAATGTGCTTTTCATGATGGTATCCTTACATCACACTCAAATTTTTAAGCGCAGACCTAAATTTACCGCATGCCTTCGGTAAGTGCCAGCGTGAGAAGAGGTTTTAAATTAATTAGCGCCCCGGCGGCAATTCAAGGAAATGCTCTATGGCTTCACACAAAATTTCTACCAAAATTCCTTTTTTTAGTTAAAAAAAAAATCTATACAATATACTGGTTTTGAAAGTGAAAACTACCACAATGGCCCCTGCCTTCCTCAGTGGAAAAAGTTAGGGCACCCCTGGTGTATATGCAAATATTTTTTAAGTGTGTTGGCTTTTCTTTGTTTTTATTTTTTTGACGATAAAATAACAGTGAAGCTATGTCAATAAACTTGCATTTAGGCACTGTTGAAAAATAGCAATACATGAAAATCAACGTTGATGCCAATTATTGACCCATCTCGTACTTTGCAAGATGTATTTTACTTTTATTTGTAAATATTTTTAATGAGAAAAAAAAACAGTTCCGTGGGCATGCTGGTCTTTAGATTGTTTATAAAAAGAAATAAAACAACTAATTAATTTTTGTTATGTCTATTTCAGGCCCAAGTATAGTTTGTAAACGAGATTGGTGCATTTGAATGCGGAAAAAAAAAGAAAGAATATTAACGATATTTCACTGTATTACTTTTATTTTTTACTGTCATCATAAGGTTACAAAATTAAAATTATAAAATATAATTTCATAATTATGAGATAAAAAGTCACAATTAAGAGACTGAAAATTAGAATTTGTGAGATTACAAATCGCAATTAGATGAAAAGTCCATTTGTGAGTCGACAAAGTCATAATTATGAGATGAAGCGTAGAAATTAAGAGATAAAACGTTAAATTTATGAGATAAAAAGTTGAAATTATGAAATAAAAAGACATGATTAGGGGAAAAAAAATAAACATTAGCAAAAAAATGTGAGTTTGTATCACATAATTTTGACTTTTTCCCGTAATTATGACTTTTTATGTAAGGGGCGCCGGAAGTTGGCCGACCCGGCAGCGATCCTGTTCTGTCTCCCTGCAATGTTTGATCCTATTCTGTCTCCCTGTAATGTTTGATTCCATTCTGTCTCCCTGTAATGTTTGATCCTGTTCTGTCTCCCTGTAATGTTTTATCCTGTTCTGTCTCCCTGTGATGTTTGATCCTGTTCTGTCTCCCTGTAATGTTTTATCCTGTTCTGTCTCCCTGTGATGTTTGATCCTGTTCTGTCTCCCTGTAATGTTTGATCCTGTTCTGTCTCCCTGTAATGTTTTATCCTGTTCTGTCTCCCTGTGATGTTTGATCCTGTTCTGTCTCCCTGTAATGTTTTTTTTCCTGTGATATTTGATCCTGTTCTGTCTCCCTGTAATGTTTGGTCCTGTTCTGTCTCCCTGTAATGTTTGATCCTGTTCTGTCTCCCTGTAATGTTTTTTTTCCTGTTCTGTCTTCCTGTGATGTTTGATCCTGTTCTGTATCCCTGTAATGTTTGATCCTGTTCTGTCTCCCTGTAATGTTTGATCCTGTTCTGTCTCCCTGTAATGATTTTTTTCCTGTTCTGTCTTCCTGTGATGTTTGATCCTGTTCTGTCTCCCTGTGATGTTTGATCCCGTTCTGTCTCCCTGTAATGTTTGATCCTGTTCTGTCTCCCTGTAATTTTTGATCCTGTTCTGTCTCCCTGTAATGTTTGTTTGACCTTGAATGGGATTGTGCTGAAAATTTTAATTTCCCCTCGGGGATTAATAAAATATTTCTGATTCTGATTATCTCATAGCTTTAACTTTATTTTCCCATAATTTTGACTTTTTATCCGAAATGTTTTAATTTTCATCACAATTTTCAAAAGTTTGACTTTCTCTCATGCCTTTTTTTTTTAAATCTCAGTATCCATTCTCTTATTTTACAATTCTGACTTTTGATCTAATAACTATGACATTTTATGTCATAATTTCGATTTTTCATCTCATGACCATGACTTTGTATCTTATATTTTCATAATTTTGACTTTTGATTTCATAATTATGACTTTTCATATCCCATAATTAATCCGATTAATGGGACTTCCGATTTATCTCGTAATTTCGATTTCTTGTTTAATAATGTCTTTTTATCTCATAATTTTAACTTTATCTGATTCATCTCGAACAAAAACTTTTTATCTTATAATTTTGACTTAATTATTTTTCGTGGCATAAACGGGTTTCCATAATTGTAAGTGAATTTTATCGTATTTTACTGTACAACAAACTATAAAAACGCCTTCCAGGCCACTAGTTGGCGATGTCTGCTCCTTTGGAAGAAACTACTGTGGCCGCGCATGCGCACTAAAGCTCTTAGCACGCTTCCGGTGGCGGTAAGAAACATTTTGAACTATTTTTGTCCTCGAATGAAGACTCTGGTCAGTGTTGTGAGTTCATTTTTCGATACATTGGTGGTATAAAAAGGACACTTTGCTGGAGAAGCATTATAAAGCTCAAACGCTGCTTCAGTGTCGTTCTCCGCCATTGTTGGTGGGACAGACGGCAGGTCGAGCCAAGTTTGGATACCAAAGGACTGTGCAGTATCAGATTTGGCTCGATACTGGCATGATGGTATCGATATTTTTCAGTTCTCGTCGATTTTTATTTATTACAATATTTTATTTTTGTGTGGTTCATATTTTTAGACGGTTAATATTCTTATATTTATGAATTGTTGTCTTTTAGTGTAGTTATTTGTTTACCGAATGATTTGTCCTGTTTATTCTGGCAGAAATCACAACATGTTAATGTAAAAAGTAATAGATTTCTGTATTTTTCCCGATCTATTATATACACATATATTTATAATACAATTATTTATATGTATATGCGTGTGTGTGTGTGTGTGTGTGTATATATATATACATATATATATATGTGTGCGTATATGTATGTGTGTGTATATATATATATATATATATATATATATATATATATATATATATATATATATATACATATATATAATATATGTGTGTATGTATGTATATATGTGTGTATATATATATATATACATATATGTATGTGTGTATATATATATATATATATATATATATACACATATATATATATGTGTGTGTATGTGTATATATATATATATGTATGTATATATATATATTTATGTATGTATGTGTGTGTATATATATATATATGTATATATATATGTGTATGTGTATATACATATGTGTGTGTGTACGTGTATATATATTTGTGCGTGTGTGTATGTGTATATATATATTATATATATATACATATATATGTGTGTGTGTATATATATATATATATATATATATATATATATATAGATTGGATTATCCAGAGAATAGTGCTCGATACCGTGGTAGAGCGTAATATGTATGTGTGGGAAAAATCACAAGACTACTTCATCTCTACAGAACTGTTTCATGAGGGGTTCCCCCAATCATGAAACAGTTCTGTAGAGATGAAGTAGTCTTGTGATTTTTCCCACACACACATATATGTATATATATATGTATATATATGTATATATATATATGTATATATGTGTATATATATATATATATATATACTTGTTTGGGGTAAAAAAAAAAATTCCTTGTGTTAAAGTGTAATTTTTGATTATATATGTACAAAAAAAACACGAATTAATAAACAAATGTTTAAAAAAATAAAGAAAATTGTGGGATTAGGTTAATTTGTTGCTGGTGGAAAGACCAGAGTTAATCTTCTTTTCCCATCTTTTCTGGAAAATTTTAATGCAAATGTCGAACATGAATTGATTAACGTGGACTTCCGACTTAAACAAGTTGAAAAACTTATTGGGGTGTTACCATTTAGTGGTCAATTGTACGTAATATGTACTGTACTGTGCAATCTACTAATAAAAGTATCAATCAATAAAAAAATTTAAAAAGCCTGGTATGGCTTCTAACAAACGTAAAACACATGCTTTGTATAATCAAAAATTATGAAAACATCAGATTTGGAGTATGTTCAATCAATTGTTATTTATGTAGAAAAAACATTTCAAATGAAAACGTTCTGGTTTTAAGAAACACTAAAATATGTCAAGAATATTAAGTATGGTAGTCCGTGACAACTATATTTTTTTGGTTCAAGCAGAGTGCAAATTATGGAATTACTTCATTTTGAGGGGAAAATATTATGGATTTACCCTTTAAATGTTCATTTCCAAAACTAACACCTGCATCAGATTAAATATGTAAATTGGTTCACACTTTGGGGAGCTGTTGCACCTGGTGGACTGACATGAATCATGGCTCCAGCACGAGAGATGCCAATTTCAACAGAGGAGATGATTATCAAACGTCTTCAAGAAGGTACATCTCAAAATATGTTGATTAATTACAGTCAGCTGTGTCTAAAATCTGGACCAAGTACAAACAACATGGGGAGGTTGTACAAGGCAAGACCAAGGAAACATCCGAAAATGTCAAGCAATATGTTTTGATAACAGAAAATGCAAAGCAAAACAAAGACTGAATGGACGAAAATTGGAGTCATCGTCTGAGAGCAAACTGTAGGAAATCAAAGTCAATTTATATAGCCCTAAATTACGAGTGTCTCAAAGGGTTGATTAAGCCACAATGACATCCTTGGGCGCAGTTGGGTGTTCCAACAGGACAATGACCCCAAACACACGTCAAAAGTGGTAAAGGAACAGGCTAGAATGAAGGTTTCAGAATGACTTTCCCAAAGTCCTGACTTAAACGTGTGGACAATGCTGAAGAAACAAGTCCATGTCAGAAACCCAACTAATTTAGCCGAACTGTACCAATTTTGTCGAGAGGAGTGGTCAAAAATTCAACCAGAAGCTTGTGGATGGCTACCAAAAGCGCCTTATTGCAATGAAACTTGCCAAGGGACATGTAAGCAAATATTAACATTGCTGTATGTATACTTTTGACCCAGCAGATTTACTCACATTTTCAGTAGACCCGTAACAAAAAAAACCAGATCAAATCATATCCTAAAAGAACCAAAACTTCATGAATGTTTCTTGTGACCAGAGAGTATGTGCTCCAATCACTCTATCACAAAAAAATAAGAGTTGTAGAAATGATTGGAAACTCAAGACAGCCATGACATTATGTTCTTTACAAGTGGATGTAAACTTTTGACCAGGACTGAACTTCGAAATCACTAATCCTCATCTCCATGGCAACAAATAAAACTGTGAGTTTTAGGACTAGGAATAGCTAAACATGCTTGTCTACATATCGTTGGAGTATTCAATAGCTAACCACCAACAACAAGCTCCTGAATGTAAACAAATGTGTCGAACTACCCAAATATCAACTGTAACCGCCGTATATAGTTGGAACCAAAATGATCACATCAGTATTTTTTATCATCACAACATAGTTTGTCAATTTTTTTATTGTTTATAAACTCATGACATACTTCCCTGGATACAGGAGAACTGTAAATATGACCCTGTAACTACTTGGTATTAAATCCACAGCCACATTGGTAGTATTATCAAAAGAATAGTATTATCAGAAGAATAGGTGCTGGTTGCAGAAGTGTAGATAGAACATGTTGAAACAGAAAGTAAGCAGATATTGACAGTAAATAAACAAATAGATTAATAATCCATCCATTTTCGAAATATTTTTTGGAAAATGACACTATATGTTACTGCACATTAGGAGCATTACTGCCATCCATCCATTTTCTACGGCTTGTCCCTTTCGGGGTCAGCAGGGGTGCTGGAGCCTATCTCAGCTGCATTCAGGCGGAAGGCGAGATACACCCTTGACAAGACGCCACCATCGCAGGGCCCTTTGTTTACTTATTTTCTACTAAAGGAAAAGTTGTCTAGTCTGTTCACTATTTTATTTAATGACAAAATTGTTCTGTGTTTGCAGTAAGAAATGTGTGTTTATTGCAGGGATGTCCACACTTTTTCCAGTGAGGGGGCCACAGACTGAAAAATCAAAGGAGGCAAGGGCCATTTTGGTAATTATTTTCAAAACCAGCGTTATATTTTTTTAATCTTTTCAAAGAAAGAGAAAATACAATTTTGATAGAAATTCTGTGTGAATGGTGAAGAGCTAAAGTAGAACTGAAGTGCTAACATGAATGATGAATTGATTAACGTGGACCCCGACTTAAACAAGTTGAAAAACGTATTCAGGTGTTACCATTTAGTGGTCAATTGTACGGAATATGTACTGTACTGTGCAATCTACTAATAAAAGTTTCAATCAATCAATCAAAAACAGTTAGCACGGTTGCCAAATAGCATCAAGTAAAAAAAAATATGGGCTAAAAAAAAGATAGCATGCCAAAGGTATTATGTTAGCAATAAAATGCTTACATTTAGTATTGGTGAAATACCAAAATATGACACTGAGGTGTATGTCATGACCTGTCATGGCTGATTTCAGTTTGTCACTCGTTAGTCTTTGCTGTCATCCAGCATTCTGTTTACTTTGGTGTTGTGTAGCATCCCTTCACTTCAGTACTCGTCCCAGCAGCATTCGTCTTTTGTTTGTTTGTTTTGTCTCGGAATAAATCTCTTTATACCTGCAAACTATCACCTATCTTCTTACCATGAATAGATTAACGTGGACCCCGACTTAAACGAGTTGAAAATCTTATTCGGGTGTTACCATTTAGTGGTCAATTGTACGGAATATGTACTGTACTGTGCAATCTACTAATAAAAGTTTCAATCAATCAATCAAAAACAGTTAGCACGGTTGCCAGATAGTGTCAAGTAACAAAAAATATGAGCTAAGAAAAAGATAGCATGCCAAAGGTATTATGTTAGCAATAACATGCTTACATTTAGTATTAGTGAAATACCAAAATATGACACTGAGGTGTATGTCATGACCCGTCATGGCTGATTTTCAGTTTGTCTCTCGTTAGTCTTTGCTGTCATCCAGCATTCTGTTTACTTTGGTGTTGTGTAGCATCCCTTCACTTCGGTACTCGTCCCAGCAGCATTCGTCTTTTGTTTGTTTGTTTTGTCTCGGAATAAATCTCTTTATACCTGCAAACTATCACCTATCTTCTTACCATGAATAGATTAACGTGGACTTAAAAAAGTTGAAAGTCTTATTGGGGTGTTACCTTTTAGTGGTCAATTGTACGGAATATGTACTGTACTGTGCAATCTACTAATAAATGTTTCAATCAATCAATCAAAAACAGTTAGCGCGGTTGCCAGATAGTGTCAAGTAACAAAAAATATGAGCTAAAAAAAGATAGCATGCCAAAGGTATTATGTTAGCAATAAAATGCTTACATTTAGTATTAGTGAAATACCAAAATATGACACTGAGGTGTATGTCATGACCTGTCATGGCTAATATTGAGTTTGTCATGGCTGATTTTCAGTTTGTCACTCGTTAGTCTTTGCTGTCATCCAGCATTCTGTTTACTTTGGTGTTGTGTAGCATCCCTTCACTTCGGTACTCGTCCCAGCAGCATTCATCTTTTGTTTGTTTGTTTTGTCTCGGAATAAATCTCTTTATACCTGCAAACTATCACCTATCTTCTTGCCATGAATTGATTAACGTGGACCCCGACTTAAACCAGTTGAAAATCTTATTCGGGTGTTACCATTTAGTGGTCAATTGTACGGAATATGTACTGTACTGTGCAATCTACTAATAAATGTTTCAAACAATCAATCAAAAACAGTTAGCATGGTTTCCAGATAGTGTCAAGTAACAAAAAATATGAGCTAAAAAAAGATAGCATGCCAAAGGTATTATGTTAGCAATAACATGCTTACATTAAGTATTAGTAAAATACCAAAATATGACACTGAGGTGTATGTCATGGCTGATTTTCAGTTTGTCACTCGTTAGTCTTTGCTGTCATCCAGCATTCTGTTTATTTTGGTGTTGTGTAGCATCCCTTCACTTCGGTACTCGTCCCAGCAGCATTCGTCTTTTGTTTGTTTGTTTTGACTCGGAATGAATCTCATTATACCTGCAAACTATCACCTATCTTCTTACCATGAATAGATTAACGTGGACCCCGACTTAAATGAGTTGAAAAACTTATTGGGGTGTTACCATTTAGTGGTCAGTAGTAGGGAATATGTACTGTACTGTGCAATCTACTAATAAAAGTTTCAATCAATCAATCAAAAACAGTTAGCAAGGTTGCCAGATAGCATCAACTAACAAAAAATATGAGCTAAAAAAAGATAGCATGCCAAAGGTATTATGTTAACAATAACATGCTTACATTAAGTATTAGTGCAATACCAAAATATGACACTGAGGTGTATGTCATGACCTGTCATGGCTGATTTTCAGTTTGTCACTCGTTAGTCTTTGCTGTCATCCAGCATTCTGTTTATTTTAGTGTTGTGTAGCATCCCTTCACTTCGGTACTCGTCCCAGCAGCATTCGTCTTTTGTTTGTTTGTTTTGACTCGGAATGAATCTCCTTATACCTGCAAACTTTCACCTATCTTCTTACCATGAATTGATTAACGTGGACCCCGACTTAAACAAGTTGAAAAACTTATTCGGGTGTTACCATTTAGTGGTCAATTGTACGGAATATGTACTGTACTGTGCAATCTACTAATAAATATTTCAATCAATCAATCAAAAACAGTTTGCACGGTTGCCAGATAGCGTCAAGTAACAAAAAATATGAGCTAAAAAAAGATAGCATGCCAAAGGTATTATGTTAGCAATAACATGCTTACATTTAGTATTAGTGAAATACCAAAATATGACACTGAGGTGTATGTCATGGCTGATTTCAGTTTGTCACTCGTTAGTCTTTGCTGTCATCCAGCATTCTGTTTATTTTGGTGTTGTGTAGCATCCCTTCACTTCGGTACTCGTCCCAGCAGCATTCGTCTTTTGTTTGTTTGTTTTGTCTCGGAATGAATCTCTTTATACCTGCAAACTATCACCTATCTTCTTACCCTGAATTGATTAACGTGGACCCCGACTTAAACGGGTTTAAAATCTTACCATTTAGTGGTCAATTGTACGGAATATGTACTGTACAGTGCAATCTACTAATAAAAGTTTCAATCAATCAATCAAAAACAGCTAGCACGGTTTCCAGATAGCGTCAAGTAACAAAAAATATGAGCTAAAAAAAGATAGCATGCCATAGGTATTATGTTAGCAATAACATGCTTACATTTAGTATTAGTGAAATACCAAAATATGACACTGAGGTGTATGTCATGACCTGTCATGGCTGATTTTCAGTTTGTCACTCGTTAGTCTTTGCTGTCATCCAGCATTCTGTTTATTTTGGTGTTGTGTAGCATCCCTTCACTTCGGTACTCGTCCCAACAGCATTCGTCTTTTATTTGTTTGTTTTGTCTCGGAATAAATCTCTTCATACCTGTAAACTATCGCCTATATTCTCCTGCGTCCTGAAAATCCCGACTGACAATTGTTAACATGCAACCCGAGCTTGACAGAATGTCCCAACCAAAAGTTCGAGAGGAACGTGTGTGAAAAAATGCCATTGACCCAACTTGACCCAGAACTGAAATAGTCTTGATTATAAACACGGAACCTGTGTGCCGGCAAGCAACGTCAAGGTACTGCAGGAGACAAGAAAACAGGAAGTGAAAAGTACAAAATAAGAGTGCACAACAGGAACTAAGCGTTAAACACGGAAAAAAAACACAAATTCAAAATCATGGCCTGGGAACGCCTCGGGATCCCCCGGGAGGAGCTGGGGAGAGGGAAGTCTGGGCTTCCCTGCTTAGGCTGCTGCCCCCGCGACCCGACCTCGGATAAGCGGAAGAAGATGGATGAATGGATTCAAAATTAGACATGACAGGTCATGACATTGTATACCATAGGTGTCAAACTCATTTTCAATCGGGGGCCACATGGAGAAGAAGCTACTCAAAAAAATCACGGCACGATAACTTAAAAATAAAGACAACTTCAGATTGTTTTCTTTGTTTAAAAATAGAACAAGCACATTCTGAAAATGTACAAATCATAATGTTATTCGTTTGTTTTTACACTTACATGTTGCGGTTGATAGTATTCTACCTTTATTTGTCGTTATTTATACTTTCTGAATAAATGATGTGATAATGTTCATCAGTCAACTCATTGGTGCGAATGTTCAATCTTTTAGGATGAAAAAATAATATCAAAGTCAAATTACAGGATGTTATTCATGCAGTTTGTTCATTATGTGTTTTTTTTTTGTTTTTTTAAATATGTAGCATCTACAAAGATACAAAGAATTGCAATTGCGACATCTAGTGGACACATTTAGAACAGTTTTTTTCACTCAAAAATTTCAGCTCATTTTTACACTTAGCAAACTCATCCCGCGAGCCGTGTAAAACCTGTTTGACGTCCCTGGTGTATACTTTCTAAATTAGCTCAAAAAGCTAACATACTTATGTTCGCCTGGTAAAATGCTAACTGTAACAAGTACCAAAATATATTACTACAAAAATTAGTTTAAAATGCTGGAATGCTAACATTAGCAACCATCAAGTACCAAACTAAGACTAAGGTGTATACCTACAAAAATAGCAACAAAAATCTTGAATACTATCATTCGTGTCATTTGTCAAGTAGCAAAATATTTGATGCAGTTTTTCCTTGCAAAATTAGCACGGGCTGCATGTTGGACACCCATGGTTTAATGTATCATACCATTTTTGTTAGAATAAAGCCAATAATGTCATCTTTTTGTTGTCCCCTTTATTTTGAAATACATTTTGGTACATGCACCAAAATGTACATGTACCAAAATGTTGGTATCAGGACAACACTACTTCCGACTGTTTTTCTTATAGTGGAAAAGCGAGCCAAATGTCTCTTGACAGTAAAGGTTGCTGACCCTTGTTCGAGAAGCGCCATTAATAGCTGCCATGGTTGTTTTTGAAGGCAACCAAAGGGGAATAATTCCCCCGAGTCATCCTCAGCCCCCACCCCCGAATAGTAGCTACGATTACACGTCCTCTATTGTGGGTCATTATGGAGGACAACACACTCCACAACACTGCTTGGCCAAGCGTGGTTTAGTTCTTAGACATAAAATGTTTTTTATTATAATTACTGGATAGAGAAGCAAAAAAGAAAAAAAGCTGACTTTCTATGGCAATTGTGTTTTTTTTCCAGATGCATTTGAGAGGCAGCAGGCAAAGGTAATACATGTCATGCAAACTAGATAAATAACTTTTTTTTGTTGTTGTTATTGTTGTACCTTTTCGCTATAAAAATCCAATAATCAGGAAAGGGAAGGAAAAATATATGCAGGATATGTAAACAGTGGAAAAAATTGCACTTTCTTGGCTTGTTATTCGTAAAAAAAAAAAAAGCCACGCTACTTAGAAATTATAAGTACTGATTGTTTGACCAATAAAAAACATGCGTGTCTAAAAAAGAAACAAAAGGTATACAATCACAGTCTAATGAAAGCTAATGTATTGGTCAGCGGTAGAAAACAAAAGCATAATGATTATATCTTATGTATATACTGTAGTTATGTTTTATGTACATTCACATGAAACTAGATATTAAATGCCCTTATAAAGTAAGACCTATCTAAGCATCTGTACACTAAAATAAACACCGAGGTGACTTAATAAAACATGACAAAGATATATTGTACTGTATGTATGTACTATGTAATAATAATAATGATAATAATAGTCCTTATCACAGGAGATATTGCTTTGATCGATAATAGACAGCATGGCATTTCTACGGTGGTACCTCTGTTTTCGTTTGAGGATTAATATGTTGGCGTAGCATCTCGGTTATTGTACAACCAAGATAAAAAAATAAGCAACCGTAGGGCCAAAAAAAGTTGCAAGTGCCAACACTCGAATAAAGAAGGTGAGAGACACTATAAGAACTCGTAGCAAAATCCGAAAGTGGGGTCCCGTGTGCTCTCTACTCCCATAAACATGATGTTAAATTAATTTGTTTATCCAATTAACACTTGGGGAAGCGCCCAAATATGGTGAATGCTATAAGTCCCGGAGACCTGAAAGGATTTCTGCCATAAAAGCCTTAAAAATAAGTAAAACAAGTTTTTTTTTTTTAGTTTCTACTCTTAAATTTATAGATACATTTCAGATCTATTTGTCCATCTAAAGTTTTGTTGATGTTTTATGCCCTTTTTGTCAAAGAAATCCCAGTTTTGTTATGGCAAAAACAAAGTATGCAATGCACGCACAATATTATTGTAGCCACATTCTATACATACAACCGTCTTTTTTTTTTTTTTTTAAGCAGGAAAAAAATCCCATTGATATTAAAACAAATATTTTTCAAGGGAGTCCTGGCCAAGAGGCAGCAAAGTTACACACTATATTAGATTCACATTACATGTCATTACCAACCCACCAACATTTTTGATGACATCATAGTTGTGGGCAGATCAAAGCAACTATGCGTCTAATATAAACTTAAAGGCCTACTGAAAGCCACTACTACCGACCACGCAGTTTGATAGTTTATGTATCAATGATGAAATATTAACATTGCAACACATGCCAATACGGCCTTTTTAGTTTACTAAATTGCAATTTTAAATTTCGCGCCGAAATATCCTGCCGAAACATCTCGGTATGATGACGCGTGCGCGTGACGTCACGGATTGTAGAGGACATTTTGTTCCAGCATCGTACCCAGCTATTAAGTTGTCTGTTTTCATCGCAAAATTCCACAGTATTCTGAATATTTTGCAATTTGTTCACTGAACATTGGAGACATCAAAGAAGAAAGCTGTAGGTGCGAAGCGGTGTATTGCGGCCGGCATTAGCAACACAAACAGCCGGTGTTTCATTGTTTACATTCCCGAAAGTTGACAGTCAAGCTTTACTATGGAACAGAGATGTCAAGCGAACACGGTTGGATTGGACCACACACACAAAGTACAGTGTATTATGTGTATTAATAAAAAACATTTTACTTTTCTGTATTCTGAAGGCGATCTATGTCGTGTGCCACTCCACCATTAATATCCGCAGCGTCCTCCTGACCGTCACCGTCGTGTTCAAAGGGGTATGGCTCTATCCCTTGTTGCGTTGGGCCTGGCCGAATGGTCCTGCCACCCCCACAGCATCTTCCCTATCTGAATCGCTCCCACTGCCCTCTTGTCTTTATTTTTTTCTTCTTCTTTTCTAGTCCTTCACTCTCACTTTCCTCATCCACAAATCTTTCATCCTCGCTCAAATTAATGGGGAAATCGTCGCTTTCTCGATCCGGATTGCTCTCGCTGCTGGTGGCCATGATGGTAAACAATGTGAGGATCTCCACAACCCGTGACGTCACGCGCACATCGTCTGCTACTTCTGGTACAGGCAAGGCTTTTTTTATTAGCGACCAAAAGTTGCGAACTTTATCGTCAATGTTCTCTACTAAATCCTTTCAGCAAAAATATGGCAATATCGCGAAATGATCAAGTATGACACATAGAATGGACCTGCTATCCCCGTTTAAATAAGAACATCTCATTTCAGTATGCTTTTAAGGTACTCTGGCAGTATTTCCAGTTAAGAGGTCAAATTACACCTCTGATAGTATTTACACATATTTCAAAAGGAAATGCTTGGATTCATTTGGTGTTTGTGGAAAAAGCGTTATTTTATAACAAGTTTACAGTATATTGAAAAATGGCCGTTATAAAACGGAGTCAATGGGGGACAAAAGGGTCCCGGGGAACACTAATATACACTCACTCATTACCTTGTGTAAAAAATTACTTCCTGGATAATAGAGGTGTGGAAAATAATCGATTTTTAGATGCATTGCAATTCGGACATGAAAGATTATTGAATCAATTAGTAAACGTCAATAATTGATAATCGATGTATTTATTGTAAATAAAGTGTTGCAGACAGTTCTAAAATGATCCCACCAACTTCTTTACTATCAGGCAATTATGGTCTAGTTTTGCACACATTTTCATTAATTTATTAAATGTGGGAATCAATTTAACTGTGTTTTTTTATTCCCATTTATTTTTTTTTAAATTGAAAGTGAAAAACGCTTATGTTTAAATAAAAATAAATGTAATACTGCATCAATATACACAACCTACTCAGTGGCCTAGTGGTCAGAGTGTCCGCCCTGAGATCGGTAGATTGGGAGTCGTACCAAAGACTATAAAAATGGGACCCATTACGTCCCTGCTTGGCACTCAGCATCAACGGTTGGAGTTGTGAATTGTGAATTTATATAGCGCTTTTCTCTAGTGACTCAAAGCGCTTTACATAGTGAAACCCAATATCTAAGTTACATTTAAAGCAGTGTGGGTGGCACTGGGAGCAGGTGGGTAAAGTGTCTTGCCCAAGGACACAACGGCAGTGACTAGGATGGCGGAAGCGGGAATCGAACCTGCAACCCTCAAGTTGCTGGTTATTTGGGGGTTAAATCACCAAAAATGATTCCAAGGCGCGGCCATCGCTGCTGCTCACTGCTCCCCTCACCTCCCAGGGGGAGATCAAGGTTGATGGGTCAAATGCAGAGAATAATTTCGCCACACCGAGTGTGTGTGTGACAATCATTGCTACTTTAACTTTAATAAACTAAAGATGCATCAATAATCGTTTTTTAATCGAATCGTATCATCTGAATCGAAATCGTAATCGAATCGTGAGGTGCACAAAGATTCTCACCTCTACTGGATAACGCAAATTTTGAGATGAATTCCTTTACAACTTCTGTGGCCATTTTTTTTTTACCACTTTTAAAATGAGCATTCTGTTGCATGATGTCATCTTCGAAGGTAATAAAAAGACCCACAAAAGGTCCCAGGTCTTCCCAAGGTTTGATCATATATATACACTATATTGTCAAAAGTATTTGGCCACCCATCCAAATGATCAGAAACAGGTGTAGAAAAACAAGCACTGGAGACTGTTTCTACAATATTTGTGAAAGAATGGGCCGCTTTCAGTGATTTCCAGCGTGGAACGGTCATAGGATGCCACCTGTGCAACAAATACAGTCGTGAAATTTCCTCTCTCCTAAATATTCCAAAGTTAACTCTTGGGTTTGTTATAAGAAAAGTGAAGATTTTGGGAACAACAGCAACTCAGCCACCAAGTGGTAGGCCACGTAAACTGACAAAGAGGGGTCAGTGGATGCTGAAGCGCATTAGTGCACTGAGGTCGCTGACTTCCTACTCATCTGACCTTCCAATTAGCCCACGTACAGTACGCAGAGAGCTACATGGAATGGGTTTTCATGGCCGAGCAGCTGCATCTAAGCCATACATCACCACGTCCAATTCAAAGCGTCGGATGCAGTGGTGTGAAGCAGTGGTCCCCAACCTTTTTGTAGCTGCGGACCGGTCAACGCTTGATAATTTGACATGAAAAAGGGAGTTTTTTGGGGTTGGTGCACTAATTGTAAGTGTATCTTATGTTTTTTATGTTGATTTCATGAAAAAAAAAAAATTTTTATAAAAAATTCTTCTGCTGCCCGGTACCAATCGGGCCGTAGCCCGGTGGTTGGGGACCACTGGTGTAAAGCACGTTGCCACTGGACTCTAGAGCAGTAGAGACCCGTTCTCTGGTGTGATGAATCACGTTTTTCCATCTGATGGACGAGTCTGGGTTTGGAGGTTGCAAAGAGAACGGTACATGTCGGACTGTATTGTGCCGAGTGTGAAATTTGGTGGAGTAGGAATTATGGTGTGGGGTTGTTTTTCAGTAGTTTGGCTTGGCCCCTTATTTGCAGTGAAAGGGACTTTGAATGCTCCAGGATACCAAAACATTTTTGGACAATTCCATGCTCCAAACCTTGTGGGAACAGTTTGGAGCGGGCCCATTCCTCTTCCAACATGACTGTGCACCAGTGCACAAAGCAAGGTCGTTAAAGACGTGGATAAAAGAGTCTTGTGTGGATGAACTTGACTGGCCTGCACAGAGTCCTGACCAGAGCCTGATAGAACATCTTTGGGATGAATTAGAACAGAGACTGAGAACCAGGCCTTCTCGACCAACATCTGGAAGAATGGTTGAAAATTCATCAAAATACACTCCTCAACCTTGTGGACAGCCTTTCCAGAAGAGTTGAAGCTGTAATAGCTGCAAAAGGTGAACCCACGTAATATTGAACCCTATGGGTTAGGAATGGGATGGCACTTCAAGTTCTGATGTGAGTCAAGGCAGGTGGCCAAATACTTTTGGCAACATAGTGTGTGTGTTTCACATTGTTTTCTGCATGTAAATCTCTATAATTATTTTTGATAAAATGTGTTTCGTCTTCACATTATTGGGTGTACTTATATTATTTCCTATGGAAATAATTGTGTTGGTTGTTGTACGGTTTGGGTTTCGGCGGGACGGATTATTAATGAAAACCGAGGTACCACCGTACTTAGAACCGCATCCTGTCATTTCTCACTCCCCTGGGACATTCTGATTGTCAATAAAACATTCTCAAAGGCAATCTGATGGAAATAAAGACACGTTTCACCCTCAGGAAGCAATACTGAAAATAGTTCAACATTCCCCGTGTTCGTTGAGTCCTTTAGAAGACGGCACAACAAAAATATTATCTTTCTTAAAATTATTTTTGCAGCGACGTCAACACCCCCCGCGTTGTGTTCGCTGTCTGGTAGAGTAAATAGAAGAGCTTTTTCCCCTTCCTCAAGGTGCAATGTGACTTTGGAAGTTTCCTTTCTGACCTAGTTATCGCTTCACAAGCGTCCGGGTTTCACTCGGCTCAGTCTTTACGCGCACTTTGCTTGTGGAGGTGTGTCTTTTGAACCTCCACACAGTCTCTAGTGTCTTTAGTGCAAATTTCATTTTCAGCTGGTCTGTTTTTCCGTGATCCGCTCGCTCGCATTCTCTTGCCTCGCTTTCATCCTTTGCTGCTTGGACAAAAGATGTTGCCATGGTTTCATCCTTCAAAAACGCTCGATTCAACATCTGCCACAGCGTGTCATGATGGTGTCTTTCTTGCTTTTTTTTTTTTAATTGATCCTCTCCCAATGTCCACGCAGCACCTGTACATGTGTCCCGGCGGGGGACTGGTCCTCTTTTTCCTGTCTGTGCTCACACCTAATAACACACAGAGTGGAAATACTGTCAACACATCAGTTTACTTTATGTACAGCAAATATAAGGTTAGAGATGAAAACTGTTTCAAGATATTCAAACCCCAAAACCAATTAAGTTGGCACGTTGTGTAAGTCGAGAATAAAAACAGAATACAATGATTTGCAAATCCTTTTCAACTTATATTCAATTGAATATACTGCAAGGACAAAATACTTAAAGTCCTACTGAAAGCCACTACTACCGACCACACAGTCTGATAGTTTATATATCAATGATGAAATAATAACATTGCAACACATGCCAATACGACCTTTTTAGTTTACTAAATTGCAATTTTAAATTTCGCGCCGAAGTATCCTGCCGAAACATCACGGTATGATGGCGCGTGACGTCACGCATTGTAGAGGACATTTTGTTCATGCACCGTTCCCAGCTATAAGTCGTCTGTTTTCATCGCATAATTCCACAGTATCCTGGACATCTGTGTTGCTGAATCTTTTGCAATTTGTTCAATGGATAATGGAGACGTCAAAGAAGAAAGCTGTAGGTGGGAAGCGGTGTATATATTGTATAGATGTTATAGACATATTTTATCTGTATATATAATATACTGTACACATGATAAGTATATATTGTATATATTCGCAGATATGTTATATTTTACATTGCTATACCTAGTCTATTTATACCTGCATTGTCCTTTCCATCCTTACACTTTCCATCATTGTAACTAAGTTTCTGTGTTGAACAATTTCCCTTGTGGATCATTAAAGTTTGTCTAAGTCTATTGCGGCCGACTTTAGCAACACAAACAGCCAGCGTTTCATTGTTTACATTCCCGAAAGATGACGGTGAAGCTTTACTATGGAACAGAGCGGTCAAGCGAACACGGTTGGATTGGACCACACACACAAAGTACAGGGTATTATGCAGCGATCATTTCGAAAGATCGTGTTTCGAAGAGGGTCCCTTGCGAAGAGCAGGGATAGGTATCGCCACCACCCGTCGACTGGTGCTGAAGAAAGGTTGTACATGTACGACCGTATAATCTCACTAAAAAACTAGTAACACAATAAGCAGATAAGGGATTTTCCAGAATTATCCTAGTAAATTTGTCTAATAACATCTGAATCGCTCCCACTGTATAATCTTTTTTTTTTTTCTAGTCCTTCACTCTCACTTTCCTCATCCACGAATCTCTCATCGTCGCTTTCTCAGTCCGAATCACTCTCGCTGCTGGTGGCCATAATTGTAAACAATGTTCAGATGTGAGGAGCTCCACAACCCGTGACGTCACGTGCACATCGTCTGCTACTTCCGGTACAGGCAAGGCTTTTCTATCAGCACCAAAAGTTGCGAACTTTATCGTCAATGTTCTCTACTAAATCCTTTCAGCAAAAATATGGCAATATCGCGAAATGATCAAGTATGACACATAGAATGGACCTGCTATCCCCGTTTAAATAAGAACATCTAATTTCAGTAGGCCTTTAACATTCAAACTGGAAAATGTAAATTTTTGCAAATATTAGCTCAATTGGAATTGTTTCAAAAAGGCTGGCACAAGTGGCAAAAAAGACTGAGAAAGTTGAGGAATGCTCATCAGAAACTTATTTGTAACATCCCACAGGTGAACAGGCTAATTGGGAACAGGTGGGTGCCATGAGTGGGTATAACAGCAGTTTCCATGAAATGCTCAGTCATTCACTAACAAGGATGGGGTGAGGGTCACCACTTTGTGAACTAATGCGTGAGCAAATTGTCCAACAGTCTAAGAACAACATTTCTCAACAAGCTATTGCAAGGAATTTGTCGTAGTAAGTTGGTGACAAACCCTAAGATGCAGAGAAAGAGGCAGGTATTGCGTAAGAAAACATAATTTAATTTAACACTAAGACAAAACCGAACAAAAGGGTACAAACAAAAGGCGCGCACGAGGCGGATAACAAACACTTACTTTGACACGACGGAACTATGGCATGAACAGAGTGAACAGAAGTAGACAAAGCTACAAGCGACAAGACAGGTAGTGGTGACATCGACACGACATGACAATAATCCAGCACTGACTGGAGGAGAAAACAGGTCTAAATAGCTACTGGCTGATTGACACCAGGTGTGGCCAGGTGCCAATCAGCCAAAGCACTCAGAGAAACAAGCAGGAAATACAGACAAAATAAAAGCGCTGACAGGAAACAAAGACAAATGCAGAGGAAAAATTAAAACATAGCCAAACTGTCAGGGACAAGTCTGACAGAATTTATGAATTTTACCATCTACTGTCCGTAATATCATCAAAAGGTTCAGAGAATCTGGAGAAATCATGACACATAAGCAATGATGTAACGGACCGTTCATCCCTCAGGCGTTACTGCATCAAAAAGCGACATCAGTGTGTAAAGGATATGACCACATGGGCTCAGGAACACTTCAGAAAACCACTGTCATTAACTACAGTTGGACGCTACATCTGTAAGTGCAAGTTAAAACTCTGCTATGCAAAGCGAAAATCTTTTATCAACAACACCCAGAAACGCTGCCGGCTTCACTGGGCCCGAGCTCACCTAAGATAGACTGATGCAAAGTGGAAAAGTGTTCTTTGGTCGGACGTCGTGTTCTCTGGAACAAAGAGGAAAAGAACCATCCGGAATGTGATAGGTGCAAAGTTCAAAAGCCAGCATGGTATGGGGGTGTATTAGTGCCCAAGGCATGGGTAACTTACACATCTGTGAAGGCACCATTAATGCTGAAAGTTACATACAGGTTTTGGAGCAACATATGTTGTCATCTGAGCAACGTTATCATGGACGCCCCTGCTTATTTAAGCAAAACAATGCCAAGCCACGTGTTACAACAGCGTGGCTTCATAGTAAAAGAGCTAGACTGGCTTACCTGTAGTCCAGACCTGTCTCCCATTGAAAATGTGTGGTGCAATTTGAAGACTAAAATACCACAACGGAGACCTGGGATTGTTGAACAACTTAATCTGTACATCAAGCAAGAATGGGAAAGAATTCCACCTGAAAAGCTTCAAAAATTGCTCTCCTCAGTTCCCAAACGTTTACTGAGTGTTGTTAAAAGGAAAGGCCATGTAACACAGTGGTAAAAATGCCCCTGTGCCAACTTTTGTGCAATAGGTTTGATTATTTGCAAAAAAAATATATTTTTCTCAGTTGGAACATTAAATATCTTGTCTTTGCAGTATATTCAATTGAACATAGGTCGAAAAGGAAAAAAAGTGTCATCCCTGCAGGACAAGGAATAGCTAAACATGCTTCACTATATATAAACAAACGCCTTTGGTGGATCTACACCTGACATCCACTGTAATGATACCAAGTACAGTAGCGTGTTTCGTCAATAGTACTATAATTATGTCGATATTTTTGGGCATCACAACAACTTCTTTCATTTTTAAAAAATGTATATTATGTTTATAAAGTCAGTAAATATGTCCCTGGACACATGAGGACTTTGAATATGACCAATGTATGATCCTGTAACTACTTGGTATCTATATTTGTGGTATCATGCAAAACTAATGTAAAGTATCAAACAACAGAAGAATAAGTGATTATTAGTGTAAATAAAACATGTTAATAGAAAACGTAAACATATATTAACAGTAAATGAAGAAGTAGATTAATATTTCATCTACTACCACTTGTCCTTAATAATGTTGATAAAATAATAGAATGATAAATGACACAATATCAATCCATCCATTTTCTACCGCTTGTCCCGTTCAATATGTTACTGCATATGTCAGCAGCTAAATTAGGAGCCTTTGTTTGTTTACTTACTAATAAAAGACAAATTGTCTTGTACGGTCACTATTTTATTTAAGGACAAACTTGCAATAAGAAACATATGTTTAATGTACCTTGAGATTTTTTGTTAAAATAAAGCCAATAAAGCTATTTTTTGTGGTCCCCTTTATTTATAAAAGTACCGAAAAATATCGAAATAATTTTGGTACCGGGACAACACCACACTATACACTAGCCCTGTCTTGGTTTAATTCTTATCCTACTGATAGGATGCAGTACGTCTCCCATAACAGTGTGACCTCGGACTACATTAAGGTAATGTGTGGAGTTCCCCAGGGTTCGGTCCTTGGCCCTGCACTCTTCAGCATCTACATGCTGCCGCTAGGTGACATCATACGCAAATACGGTGTTAGCTTTCACTGTTATGCTGATGACACCCAACTCTACATGCCCCTAAAGCTGACCAACACGCCGGATTGTAGTCAGCTGGAGGCGTGTCTTAATGAAATTAAACAATGGATGTCCGCTAATTTTTTGCAACTTAACGCCACAAAAACGGAAATGCTGATTATCGGTCCTGCTAGACACCGAACTCTATTTAATAATACAACTTTAACATTTGACAACCAAAGAATTAAGCAAGGCGACTCGATAAAGAATCTGGGTATTATCTTTGACCCAACTCTCTCCTTTGAGGCACACATTAAAAGCGTTACTAAAACGGCCTTCTTTCATCTCCGTAATATCGCTAAAATTCGCTCCATTTTCTCCACTAAAGACTCTGAGATCATTATCCATGCGTTTGTTACGTCTCACCTCGATTACTGTAACGTATTATTTTCGGGTCTCCCCATGTCTAGCATTAAAAGATTACAGTTGGTACAAAATGCGGCTGCTAGACTTTTGACAAGAACAAGAAAGTTTGATCACATTACACCTGTACTGTATATACCTTTATATACATATATACATACATATATACCTATACTGGCTCACCTGCACTGGCTTCCTGTGCACTTAAGATGTGACTTTAAGGTTTTACTACTTACGTATAAAATACTACACGGTCTAGCTCCATCCTATCTTGCCGATTGTATTGTACCATATGTCCCGGCAAGGAATCTGCGTTCAAAGGACTCCGGCTTATTAGTGATTCCTAAGGCCCCAAAAAAAGTCTGCGGGCTATAGAGCGTTTTCCATTCGGGCTCCAGTACTCTGGAATGCCAGACTACTGGAGATGCTACCTCAGTAGAAGCATTTAAGTCTCACCTAAAAACTCATTTGTATACTCTAGCCTATAAATAGACTCCCTTTTTAGACCAGTTGATCTGCCGTTTCTCTTATTTTACTCCTATGTCCCACTCTACTTTGTGGAGGGGGTCCGGTCCGATGGCCATGGATGACGTACTGGCTGTCCAGAGTCGAGACCCAGGATAAACCGCTCCTCCAGAGTCGGGACTCAGGATGGACCGCTTGCCCGTGTATCGGCTGGGGACATCCCTGCGCTGCTGATCCGCCTCCGCTTGGGATGGTTTCCTGCTGGCTCCGCTGTGGACGGGACTCTCGCTGCTGTGTTGGATCCATTATGGATTGAACTTTCACAGTATCATGTTAGACCCGCTCGACATCCATTGCTTTCCTCCTCTCCAAGGTTCTCATAGTCATCATTGTCACCGATGTCCCACTGGGTGTGAGTTTTCCTTGCCCTTATGTGGGCCTACCGAGGATGTCGTAGTGGTTTGTGCTGCCCTTTGAGACATTAGTGAGTTAGGGCTATATAAGTAAATATTGATTGATTGATTGACACCAGAGTCAGCCAGAGCCCAGACCTAAATCCAGTAACAAATCTGTGAGGATCTTTTTTTGGAGGGGGCATGAACAAGAGATCTGACACATTTTGAGCACTTTTGATCGAGAAATAGTCGACAATAATGTAAAACGGTGTCAGACTTCCAAGTCAGCAAGATTGAAAGTTGTAATAAAAGCAAAAGGTGCTGTTTGTTCTTAAAATATTTGGTTAGTTTTCAATGGAAATGCATGCAGTAAAGGTTTTAGTGACTTTATATGCACTGAGTGTTTAGTAGATGTATGATGCCCTACTTGCCTCTGTGTGTTAGCTTATGAATGCTGAAGGGTCAAAAGTAAATCGTTGAGCCGTTTTCTCCTCTGCTCTCTGCTGGTATCTCCGACTTTGTCTTCCACGCTGCCCCCCTCCTCCTCCTCCTCCTCCTCCTCCTCCTCGTCTTCTCCTTCCTTTCCGTCCTGGCTGTCCGTGGGCTGCGGATGAGCAAGATCACAGAGTCAAACAAATGATATGCTCATTATTCCTCGTCGACTATGCATGTTTTCATGCACTCACGCGGGGGCTGGCTGCGAGGGAGCTGGGGGTGTCGGGGCTCTCGTGGTGTTGGGGGTCACTGCTGGTGGAAACAGTCACCTCCACCACCCCCACTGGTACATCTGAGAAGTCACAGTGCGGTACTTTAGTGAAGGTGCTCCGGGAGGGAATGGAATCATGACTGGTCACAAGAATAGGTGCACCTTAAAAGCCTACTGAAAGCCACTACTAGCGACCACGCAGTCTGATAGTTTATACATCAATAACGAAATATTAACATTGCAGCACATGCCAATACGGCTTTCTTAGTTTACTAAATTTCCCGCGGAGTTTCCTGTTGAAAACGTCGCGGAATTATGACGCGTATGTTGACGCGTGTTTGTGATGTTATTGGTTGGAGGGGACATTTTAGCCCAGCACCACTTACGGCTAAAAGTCGTCTGTATTCATCGCGCAATTACACAGTATTTTGGACATCTGTGTTGCTGAATCTTTTGCAATTTGTTCAATTAATAATGGAGACGTCAAAGAAGAATGCTGTTCAATCCAATCCAATCCACTTTATTTGTATAGCACATTTAAACAACAATAACGTTTCCAAAGTGCTGCACAGCCATGTTAAAAACAAAATTAACAAAACAACAACATTATGCTCCACCAATGACTGAATAAAAACCAAAAATAAATAAATATAAAACCAATAAAAACAGTTTAAAAACAAATATGATTAAAAACTATTTTAAAGGGTAAAATCAATTAAAACAGTAAAATAGAAATCAAAGTGTATAAAAACACAGAGGACAACAGAGGACGAGGACCACACAACTCGGCGTGGCGCAGTGGGAGAGTGGCCGTGCGCAACCCGAGGGTCCCTGGTTCAAATCCCACCTAGTACCAACCTCGTCACGTCCGTTGTGTCCTGAGCAAGACACTTCACCCTTGCTCCTGATGGGTGTCATACTTGATCATTTCGCAATATTGCCATATTTTTGCTGAAAGGATGTAGTAGAGAACGTCCACGATAAAGTTCGCAACTTTCGGTGCTAAAAGAAAAGCCCTGCCTCTACCGGAAGTAGCAGACGATGACGTCACTGTCAGGCTTGGATATGGATGGTGTGTGCTCCTTCGACGCAGCGGGATTACAGGACGAGCCAGACGTGAATTCAGGTACATGTTTTTAATTTATACTCAAAATACAATAAATAAGGCAAAACAAAAAGTGCGCTCGATGGCGGATAATAATTTATACTAAAACTTAGAACAAAAACAGCATAATTGCATGAAAATATACAAACAAAACAAAACTAGCACTGTGGCATAAATACACAAACTTACACGGCATGGAACTGTGGACGAGGGCGTGAAGGTTGGAACAGCATGGGTAGGGTGCGTGCGAGTGTGAAGATCCCAGAATGATGAACAGAAAGAAAATTACTTAAATACTGGCTGTGATAATCAGGAACAGGTGTGGGACTGAGGGCAGGGGCGTGACAAGGTGGGAACTATATTTCCCAGAATTATCCTAGTAAATGTCTCTAAAAACATCGGAATCCGTCCCAATGCAATCGCATTTTTTTTTCTTTTTTTCCAGTCCACTCGCACGCACCCTACCCATGCTGTTCCAACCTTCACGCCCTCGTCCACAGTTCCGTGCCGTGTAAGTTTGTGTATCTATGCCACAGTGCTAGTTTTGTTTTGTTTGTATATTTTCATGCCATTATGCTGTTTTTGTTCTAAGTTTTAGTATAAATTATTATCCGCCATCGAGCGCGCTTTTTGTTTTGCCTTATTTATTGTATTTTGAGTATAAATAAAAAACATGGCGTGGCGCAGTGGGAGAGTGGCCGTGCGCAACCCGAGGGTCCCTGGTTCAAATCCCACCTAGTACCAACCTCGTCACGTCCGTTGTGTCCTGAGCAAGACACTTCACCCTTGCTCCTGATGGGTGCTGGTTGGCGCCTTGCATGGCAGCTCCCTCCATCAGTGTGTGAATGTGTGTGTGAATGGGTAAATGTGGAAGTAGTGTCAAAGCGCTTTGAGTACCTTGAAGGTAGAAAAGCGCTATACAAGTACAACCCATTTAAATGAAACACCGGCTGTGTTTGTGTTGCTAAAGCCGGCCGCAATACACAGCTTCGCACCTACAGCTTTCTTCTTTGATGTCTCCAATGTTCATTGAACAAATTGCAAAAGATTCAGCAACACGGATGTCCAGGATACTGTGGAATTATGCGATGAAAACAGACGACTTAAAGCTGGGAACGGTGCTGGAACAAAATGTCCTCTACAATGCGTGACGTCATCATACCGCGATGTTTCAGCAGGGTACTTCGGCGCGAAATTTAAAATTGCAATTTAGTAAACTAAAAAGGCAGTATTGGCATGTGTTGCAATGTTAATATTTCATCATTGATATATAAACTATCAGACTGCGTGGTCGCTAGTAGTGGCTTTCAGTAGGCCTTTAGACTCGCCGAGTTGGTGCTTTTCAGAACACTCGTGGCAAACGTGTAAGAAATACAAATGATGTCAAGATAATACTCAAATGGTTAATAATAGCTGTTCAAAGTTTATCAAACAAACCTTTAACGAAGGGACCACTGCGAACTAATGCGTTGTTGGACTGTGATCCCTTGGACTCGAGTGTGAGCGCCCCCCGCGACCCCAAAAGGGAATAAGCGGTAGAAAATGGATGGATGGATGGATGTTCTAAATAGGTTAAAATCCAATCTGCACTTTTTTTTAGAATATATAACAAATTGGACCAAGCTATAAGCTATAAGGGACGGTGTAGCGCAGTGGTACAGTGGCCGTGCGCAACCCGAGGGACCCGGGTTCAATCCCCACCTAGTACCACCCTCGTCACGTCCGTTGTGTCCTGAGCAAGACACTTCACCCTTGCTCCTGATGGGTGCTGGTTGGCGCCTTGCATGGCAGCTCCCTCCATCAGTGTGTGAATGTGTGTGTGAATGGGTAAATGTGGAAGTAGTGTCAAAGCGCTTTGAGTACCTTGAAGGTAGAAAAGCGCTATACAAGTACAACCCATTTATCATTTAACTTGCGTAGTGTTAAAAGGCAAAGAATAAAAGTGGGTCTTAAGACGAGACTTAAAACACTCCACTGTGGAAGCAGTTTGAACATGGAGCGGCAGAGTGTTCCAGAGCTTAGGGCCGACCACAGAGAAGGCCCTGTCTCCCCTGGTCTTAAGTCTGGTCTTGGGCACCACGAGCTGGAACTGGCTCTCGGACCTCCGAGCGCGCGGAGGAACGTAAATTTGGATGAGGTCCGAGATATATTGAGGTGCCAGTCCATGTAAAGATTTAAAAACAAACAGCAATGTTTTAAAATCAATTCTAAAATGAACAGCGAGCCAGTGCAAACTCTGAAGAATTGGGGTTATATGCTGGTGTTTCCTGGCCCCTGTTAAAAGTCCTGCTGCCGCGTTCTGGACTAACTGCAACCGGGAGAGAGCTCTTTGGCTAATGCCAGCATAAAGTGCATTGCAGTAGTCCAGGTGACTTGAAATAAAAGCATGCACGACTTGTTCAAAAAGGTTAAAAGATAAAAACGGTTTAACCTTTACTAAAAGACGAAGGTGATAATAACACGATTTTAAAACGCCATTGACTTGTTTGTCTAGTTTAAAATCGCTGTCTATAGTGACTATTGGTGGAAAGCGGTGGATTGCAGCTGCCTTTAGTAACCGAAACACAGCCAGTGTTTCTTTGTTTGTTGTGAAGCTTTAACACAGAGCGGTCAAGCGGACATGTTTCTCTACGTCAACCAGCGAGTTTTTGGGTGGGAAAATTGTGATATTAAGTCGGCTCTTACCGGAGACTTGAGTGGATTACGCGACCTCCTCCTGCAGCTCAAAAAGGCAGCTGTGATCTTGGCTCCTCCTTTTTTTTTCATAACATGGTCACTACTGCCTACTTTGTCTTGTTATATTCTTATTTTACTGTTATATTGTTATTCCCATTGTTTTTATTCTTTTTGTAATATTTCTCTATTTTGTTTCCTTTTAAACCCCCATTATTTACTTTTTTACTTTTTTTTTTTTTTTAATTGATCTCAACTCTGTACACTGCTGCTGGAATTTTAATTTTCCTGAAGGAACTCTCCTGAAGGAATCAATAAAGTACTATCTATCCATCTATCTATCTCCTTGGCTTCTCTCAGAGACACTGGCGTTCACCGCAGCCATGCGACTTTCAGGTATGACTTTACAATCTCACTAAAATACTATTAACACAATAAGCAGATAAGGGATCTTCCATATTTATCCTAGTATATGTGTCTAATTACATATGAAACACTCCTGGAGCCGTCGCCTTTTCTTTTTTATTTATTTATTTTTATTTTTTGTGCTTCTCTCTAACTTTCCTCATCCACAAATCTTTCATCCTCGCTCAAATTAATGGGGAAATCGTTGCTTTCTCAGTCCGAATTGCTCTTACTGCTGGTGGCTCACAGTATAAACAATGTTCGGATGTAAGGAGCCCTCACACAGGTGACGTCACGCGCACATCGTCTGCTACTTCCGGTACAGGCAAGGCTTTTTTATCAGCGACCAAAAGTTGCGAACTTTATCGTGGATGTTCTCTACTAAATCATTTCAGCAAAAATATGGCAATATTGCGAAATGATCAAGCATGACACATAGAATGGACCTGCTATCCCCGTTTGAATAAGAAAATCTCATTTCAGTAGGCCTTTAAATTATGCCTTTACAGAGATTCAGTCACGATCAAAAGTTTACATAAACTTGTAAAGAACATAATGTCATGGTTGTCTTGAGTTTCCAATCATTTCTAAAACTCTTGTTTTTTTGTGATAGAGTGATTGGAGCACATACTTGTTGGTCACTAAAAACATTCATGAAGTTTGGTTCTTTTATGAATTTATTATGGGTCTACTGAAAATGTGACCAAATCTGTTTGGTCAAAAGTATACATACGGCATACTTGCCAACCCTCCCGGATTTTCCGGGAGACTCCCGAAATTCAGCGCCTCTCCCGAAAACCTCCCGGGACAAATTTTCTCCAGAAAATCTCCCGGAATTCAGGCGGAGCTGGAGGCGACGCCCCCTCCAGCTCCATGCGGACCCGAGTGACGTGTCGACTGCCTGTTTTCACGTCCGCTTTCCCACAATATAAACAGAGTGCCTGCCCAATGACGTTAGAACTGTAGAATGATCGAGGGCGAGTTCTTGGTTTCTTATGTGGGTTTATTGTTAGGCAGTCTCATTAACATCCTCCCAGCGCGACAACAACAGCAGTCACGTTTTCGTCAACCGTAAAGCAGTTTGTCTGCCGTAAACAGCAATGTTGTGACACTCTTAAACAGGACAATACTGCCATCTACTGTGCATGCATATGTGACAATAACATCTACGGCTTTTAGAGCAGTGGTTGTCAACCTTTTTTCAGAGATGTACCCCCTCTGAACATTTTTTTAATTCAAGTACCTCCTAATCAGAACAAAGCATTTTTGGTTGAAAAAAAAAAGATAAAGAAGTAAAATACAGCACTATGTCATCAGTTTCTGATTTATTAAATTGTATAACAGTGCAAAATATTGCTCATTTGTAGTGGTCTTTCTTGAACTATTTGGGAAAAAAGATATAAAAATAACTGAAAACTTGTTGAAAAATAAACAAGTGATTCCATTATAAATAAAGATTTCTACACATACTGTGATGAGATGGTGACTTGTCCAGGGTGTACACCGCCTTCCGCCCGATTGTAGCTAAGATAGGCACCAGTGCCCCCGGCGAACCCAAAGGAAATAAGCGGTCGAAAATGGATGGATGGATAGCTGTAAATATACTCCTCCCCTCTTAACCACGCCCCCCACCTCCCGAAATCGGAGGTCTCAAGGTTGGCAAGTATACATACAGCAATGTTAACGTTTGCTTACATGTCCCTTGGCAAGTTTCACTGCCATAAGGTACTTTTGGTAGCCATCCACAAGCTTCTGGTGGAATTTTTGACCACTCCTCTTGACAAAATTGGTGCAGATCAGCTAAATTTGTTGTTTTTTCTGACATGGACTTGTTTCTCCAGCATTGTCCACACGTTTAAGTCAGGACTTTGGGAAGGCCTTTTTAAAACCTTAATTCTAGCCTGATTTAGCCATTCCTTTAGCACTTTTAAAGTTTGTTTGGGGTCATTGTCCTGTTGGATCACCCAACTGCGCCCAAGACCCAACTTCCAGGCTGATGATTTTAGGTTGTCCTGAAGAATTTGGAGGTAATCCTCCTTTTTCATTGTCCCATTTACTCTCTGTAAAGCACCAGTTCCATTGGCAGCAAAACAGGCCCGGAGCATAATACCACCACCACCATGCTTGACGGTAGGAATGGTATTCCTGGGATCAAAGGCCTCACCTTTTCTCCTCCAAACATATTGCTGGGTATTGTGGCCAAACAGCTCCATTTTTGTTTCATCTGACCACAGAACTTTCTCCAGAAGGTCTTATCTTTGTTCATGTATGCTCTGGAATAACCTGCCTCAAATTCTCCCCGGCATTGAAAGTAAACAGCTTTAAAAAAAAAGAAAGTAATATTTTATCTGACTCTTTAAATTAGTTTGCTCGTTGATGATTTTGTTTGGTTTTATATTGTGTAGTTATATTTATATGGTAATTATTATTCTGTGACTGTAAATTGTTTGCCTGTTTTCTTATTGATGCTTTTATTTTTTTTATTTTTTTTATTGTGTAGTTATAATGACCGTATTTTTCGGAGAATAAGTCGCTCCCGCCGAAAATGCATAATAAAGAAGGAAAAAACATATATAAGTCGCATTTTTTGGGGAAATTTATTTGATAAAACCCAACACCAATAATAGACATTTGAAAGGCAATTTAAAATAAATAAAGAATAGTGAACAACAGGCTGAATAAGTGTAAGTTATATGAGGCATAAATAACCAACTGCTATGTTAACCTAACATATTATGGTAAGAGTCATTCAAATAACTATAACATATAGAACATGCTATATGTTTACCAAACTATCTGTCACTCCTAATCAACAAATCCCATGAAATCTTATACGTCTAGTCTCTTACGCGAATGAGCTAAATAATATTATTTGATATTTTACGGCAACGTGTTAATAATTTCACACATAAGTCGCTCCTGAGTATAAGTCGCACCCCCCGGGCCAAACTGTGAAAAAAAACCTGCGACTTATAGTCCCAAAAATACGGTATATGCTTTTACTTGTAATTGTATTGAGTTGTGGACCCCAGGAAGACTCGTGGGTTGTTGTGGCAACCAGCTAATGGGGATCCTTAATACAAATCAAAAAAATCAAAATCATGTGATGTCAGATGAAACAAAAATTGGCCACAATACTCAACAATATGTTTGGAGGAGAAAAGGTATTGTTGAGGTATTCAGTGTTTCCCACAGGTCAGGCATCTATTTGTGGTGGCGATGACAAAGAAGAACGCGGAGTTGGAATATAATTACAACACTTTATGTACATATTTATATAATATTTATATTTAATATGTAACTACAAGCTCCATTCACAGAGTCCCATTGCTTTTATGAGCGGTCGACCGAGTCAAAAGCCGAAAAATTAATTAATAAATGAAGAACATTTTTTTTTTTTTGTGGCGGCCGTAATTCTTTTGTGGCGGGCCGCCACAAATAAATGAATGTGTGGGAAACCATGGGTATTGTTAACTTCTTCATCATGATGGACATGGTAATGTAACTAAGAGTTTATAACTGGGTTCGGCATAATTTTTTTTAAATACAGTGTTTCTGGAAATACAGGCTAACATTTCATAGATTACATCTTTTGATTTGCCGGGTGCATTTGTCCACCTGAAACAAACGAAATTCTCATTTGTCCCCTCCATTGTTTAAAAAAAAAATACTTAAACATGTAACTTTAACTACCTTGAATGGGACTCATGCCCCATATAGCAGTGCTTTTCAACCTTTTTTGAGCCAAGGCACACCACCAGCAGAAATCATTAAACGAAACTCCGTAGCTGATACTGACAATAAAAAGTCGTTCTCACAATTGTTGGATATGAATTTAAACCATAACCAAGCATGCATCACTATAGCTCTTGTCTCAAAGTAGGTGTATTGTCACGACCTGTCACATAACTACGTGACTTATTTAGATTTTTTTGGTGTTTTCCTGTGTGTAGTGTTTTAGTCCTTTTCCTGTGCTCCAATTTTGGTGTTTTTTTCCAGTGTTTTGGTATTTTCCTGTTGCAGTTTCATGTCTTCCTTGAGCGCTATTTTCTACACCTGCTTTGTTTTTCACAATCTAGACTATTTAAGTTGTGCGGACGCTTTCCTTCTTTGTGGGTACATTGTTGATTGTCATGTCATGTACGGATGTACTTTGTGGATGCCGTCTCTGCTCCACACACAGTAAGTCTTTGCTGTTGTCCAGCATTTTGCGTTTTGTTTACTTTGCAGCCAGTTTGGTTTTAGTTTAGGGACGGCGTGACGCAGTGGGGGAGTGGCCGTGCGCAACCCGAGGGTCACTGGTTCAAATCCCACCTAGCACCAACCTCGTCACGTCCGTTGTGTCCTGAGCAAGACACTTCACCCTTGCTCCTGATGGTTGCTGGTTGGCGCCTTGCATGGCAGCTCCCTCTATCAGTGTGTGAATGTGTGTGTGAATGGGTAAATGTGGAAGTAGTGTCAAAGCGCCTTGAGTACCTTGAAGGTAGAAAAGCGCTATACAAGTACAACCCATTTATTTATTTATTTATTATCATCGCCAAGAAGCATGAAACGACAGTAACTTTTACTGCCTAGTGGCAAAGCATTAAAACATGCACACAGTGACTTCCTGTTCAGCGCAAAGTAAGCTTCAAAATTAAAGCATGGCAGTATTAACCTGGATTCTATCTAAGCAACTGACAAAATGCACCCATTTTTATTTTTACTAGTAACTAAGGGCATAAATATTTGTTTTAACTATAATTCGATTCAATTCAGAATATTTAAAGGATGTTATTTTTTTAGAACAATACGATCCGAAATGATTCACTGAGTTGGAATCGATTCAGTAACTTTTTAGCAAAAAAAAAACAACAGTGAAATTAATACTGGTTACTGGCAACCGCAGGTGAAGTTTCCTATATTCCTGGTGTTTCTTGGAAGGGAATTATGTATAAGTGAGTTGTGGTGAGGTGGCGACTTGTCCAGGGTGTACCCTGCCTTCCGCCCGATTGTAGCTGAGATAGGCGCCAGCGCCCCCCGCGACCCCGAAAGGGAATAAGCGGTAGAAAATGGATGGATGGATGGAGTTGTGGATACAAACAAGCAAGTAAACACCAATTAATGGGAAATGCATTCTCATCTTACTATCTATTTTCTACCGCTTGATTGATTTGATATTGTTATTATATATATATATATATATATATATATATATATATATATATATTTTATTTTTATTTTTTTCCCAAGATGGCGCTGCTGTAGGCAGGAGCTCTGTGCTCTTGTGTCATCCTTTTGTGTTTCCCTCTTCTTTTCATGTGTTATTATATTTTTTTGCCTTTTGGTCCGGGACCCTTTGGGACTGTGTGACAAGGGGTGTCACTTTCGTGACCTCTGTGGTGCTTTTTTTGTGGACTTCTGGATCTGCCTCCCGGGAGCCTTTTGGCCATGGAGACCAGCTGCTGGGTCTCTGCCACACCGGAGTCGGTTTGGAGGGACTGGAGGAGATGCGGATGAGGGGACAGGACTGCGGAGCTGGCACTGAGCGCTGGGACGGAGAGGCTTCGTGGTGTCTTGGCTGGGTGAGCAGGTGTCGGACACCTCAGTCTCCTTGGACGTATCATCGCTCATCCATGCGGACTGGACACTGGCCGAGAGTGGAGTCGGTTGTCTTGGTTGCTTTGTTGGGTCTGCTCCTGTCTCTGGCCATGCTCCCTCCACCCCAGCGGACGATGGCGTGGAACACCGAAGAGGCCACCACAGTGGATATGTTTCTTTTACTTTTTATTCATAGCTGTATGTAGAAGTGTCTGGTTGTATCTGCTGCTTTAATGTCCTCTGTGTTCTTTGATGTTTGATGTCTCCCTCTTAGACGTACTATGGCTATGAGTTGTTGTTTTTTCCCCTTGGCCTCAGTCTGCACCCCCTCTCCAGGGCCCAGGCTAAGACTGATTTTTTTTATTTTATTTTAATCTTCTATTTTTTTTCTCCCCCCCTTGTTTACCTGTATTTCATCTTTTTTTGTAAGGGGCGCTGGAAGCCGCCAGACCCGTCAGCGATCCTGTTCTGTCTCCCTTTAATGTTTGTCTGGTCTTGAATGGGATTGTGCTGAAAATTGTACTTTTCCTGAAGGAACTCTCCTGACGGAATAAATAAAGTACTATCTAAGCGCTAACGCAGACGAACTCTTTATAGCTGCGCCGTGATCACTTTTGGTCTGCCTATGTTTACATTATTGGGTGTTCTGCTGTTCTATATTTTTACATATACACATACCAGTGTGTGTATATATACATATATAAATATGATTGTAGCTGAGATAGGCACCAGCGCCCCTCGCAACCCCAAAAGGGAATAAGCGGTAGAAAATGGATGGATGGATATATATATGCTGATTATCGGTCCTTCTAGACACCGAACTCTATTTAATAATACAACTCTAACATTTGACAACCAATTAATTAAACAAGGCGACACGGTAAAGAATCTGGGTATTATCTTCGACCCAACTCTCTCCTTTGAGTCACACATTAAAAGCGTTACTAAAACGGCCTTCTTTCATCTCCGTAATATCGCTAAAATTCGCTCCATTCTGTCCACTAAAGACGCTGAGATCATTATCCATGCGTTTGTTACGTCTCGCCTCGACTACTGTAACGTATTATTTTCGGGTCTCCCCATGTCTAGCATTAAAAGATTACAGTTGGTACAAAATGCGGCTGCTAGACTTTTGACAAGAACAAGAAAGTTTGATCACATTACGCCTGTACTGTATATACCTTTATATACATATATACATACATATATACCTGTACTGGCTCACCTGCACTGGCTTCCTGTGCACTTAAGATGTGACTTTAAGGTTTTACTACTTACGTATAAAATACTACACGGTCTAGCTCCATCCTATCTTGCCGATTGTATTGTACCATATGTCCCGGCAAGAAATCTGCGTTCAAAGGATTCCGGCTTATTAGTGATTCCTAGAGCCCAAAAAAAGTCTGCGGGCTATAGAGCGTTTTCCGTTCGGGCTCCAGTACTCTGGAATGCCCTCCCGGTAACAGTTCGAGATGCCACCTCAGTAGAAGCATTTAAGTCTCACCTTAAAACTCATTTGTATACTCTAGCCTTTAAATAGACTCCCTTTTCAGACCAGTTGATCTGCCGTTTCTTTTCTTTTTCTTCTATGTCCCACTAACCCTTGTGGAGGGGGTCCGGTCCGATCCGGTGGCCATGTACTGCTTGCCTGTGTATCGGCTGGGGACATCTCTGCGCTGCTGATCTGCCTCCGCTTGGGATGGTTTCCTGATGGCTCCGCTGTGAACGGGACTCTCGCTGCTGTGTTGGATCCGCTTTGGACTGGACTCTCGCGACTGTGTTGGATCCATTGTGGATTGAACTTTCACAGTATCATGTTAGACCCGCTCGACATCCATTGCTTTCCTCCTCTCCAAGGTTCTCATAGTCATCATTGTCACCGATGTCCCACTGGGTGTGAGTTTTCCTTGCCCTTATGTGGGCCTACCGAGGATGTCGTGGTGGTTTGTGCAGCCCTTTGAGACACTAGTGATTTAGGGCTATATAAGTAAACATTGATTGATTGATTGATATATATATATGACAATTTTAATTTCCCCTCGGGGATTAATAAAGTATGTCTGATTCTGATATAAAATATTTTTTTAATCAGTGATCACTTCCTGCAACGCTCGGTTACTAGAACCAGTGCCTTTGTTCTTGCGACCAACCTTGCTTTGCAACTCCCGCTTTCTTCCGACAAAGAAATTATCGAACACTTTTTTTAATGATCTCGATTACGTGTCGATCCCAATATATATTGATATCGTTTCATCACCCACCCCTAATTTTAGGATTTTCTTTTATTTTGGTTGTGTATAAAATAAGTACTGTATGAGTATGTCTGCTCAATTGCTATATAAATGTCCATCCAAAGTATCGTAAAGCTGAGATTGGGTTGGAGATGCTCCATTTTCTTTTTTAGCTTTATAACCATTTTGTTTTGTTCCCCCTTATCTATGTGTAGAGAATCCAGTCACTACAGTTTAAGGTCACAGGACATCGTTCGGCGTGTTGGTTCCTAAAGCCAACACAAGTCTAGGTAAAAAAAAAAGACTTTAGACTTGCTGCTCCATGGTCATGCACCGAATAAAAGGATCTGAGGCAACATAATTTCAGGCTTGTTTGAAGGATCGAGAAGCAGTTTCTATTAGGCATTGTACTTGTTTTTGACTTGTTTGTATTGATACATTTTATTTTTTACCCATTGCGTGTTTTTATGTTGTCGTTGCAAGTCATTTGTACTTTTAACCGAAATGTGACTGCTCCTGTCTTTGTTTTAAGACATTTTTGATATTTACCTCAGAAGGCTGCAAATAGAAAAGAGGCATTCAATTTTATTTGATATGCCATTGATATTTTTAAATTATTATTATTATTATTTGAAACTCGATTTTGCATGTCACTATTTCCGTTCGGGCTCCAGTACTCTGGAATGCCCTCCCGGTAACAGTTCGAGATGCTACCTCAGTAGAAGCATTTAAGTCTCACCTTAAAACTCATCTGTATACTCTAGCCTTTAAATAGACCTCCTTTTTAGACCAGTTGATCTGCCGCTTCTTTTCTTTCTCCTATGTCCCCCCCTCCCTTGTGGAGGGGGTCCGGTCCGATGACCATGGATGAAGTACTGGCTGTCCAGAGTCGAGACCCAGGATGGACCGCTCGCCTGTATCGGTTGGGGACATCTCTACGCTGCTGATCCGCCTCCGCTTGAGATGGTCTCCTGTGGACGGGACTCTCACTGCTGTCTTGGATCCGCTTGAACTGAACTCTCGCGGCTGTGTTGGAGCCACTATGGATTGAACTTTCACAGTATCATGTTAGACCCGCTCGACATCCATTGCTTTCGGTCCCCTAGAGAGGGGGGGTTGCCCACATCTGAGGTCCTCTCCAAGGTTTCTCATAGTCAGCATTGTCACTGGCGTCCCACTGGATGTGAATTCTCCCTGCCCACTGGGTGTGAGTTTTCCTTGCCCTTTTGTGGGTTCTTCCGAGGATGTTGTAGTCGTAATGATTTGTGCAGTCCTTTGAGACACTTGTGATTTGGGGCTATATAAATAAACATTGATTGACTATAAAGTTATATAAGCCTTGCTTGTTCAATATTCAATGCAAAACTTGTTTGGGTCCCTATTAAAAGGTTCATTTGTTCAACCTTGGCCCGCGGCTTTGTTCAGTTTTAAATTTTGGCCCACTCTGTATTTGAGTTTGACACCCCTGCTCTAGGTGGATTTTATTTGGGGTGAAATGAGCTCCGATGGCTCTTTGTATGCTGAAGGTTGTTGACCCTTTGTATTATTAGGTCCATCAGTGCTAAATATTATAAAAAGTTTGATCACATTACGCCTGTACTGGCTCACCTGCACTGGCTTCCTGTACACTTAAGATGTGACTTTAAGGTTTTACTACTTACGTATAAAATACTACACGGTCTAGCTCCATCCTATCTTGCCGATTGTATTGTACCATATGTCCCGGCAAGAAATCTGCGTTCAAGGGACTCCGGCTTATTAGTGATTCCCAAAGCCCAAAAAAAGTCTGCGAGCTATAGAGCGTTTTCCGTTCGGGCTCCAGTACTCTGGAATGCCCTCCCGGTAACAGTTCGAGATGCCACCTCAGTAGAAGCATTTAAGTCTCACCTTAAAACTCATTTGTATACTCTAGCCTTTAAATAGACTCCCTTTTTAGACCAGTTGATCTGCCGTTTCTTTTCTTTTTCTCCTATGTCCCACTCTCCCTTGTGGAGGGGGTCCGGTCCGATCCGGTGGCCATGTACTGCTCGCCTGTGTATCGGCTGGGGACATCTCTGCGCTGCTGATCCGCCTCCGCTTGGGATGGTTTCCTGCTGGCTCCGCTGTGAACGGGACTCTCGCTGCTGTGTTGGATCCGCTTTGGACTGGACTCTCGCGACTGTGTTGGATCCATTATGGATTGAACTTTCACAGTATCATGTTAGACCCGCTCGACATCCATTGCTTTCCTCCTCAGCAAAAGAAAAACTAACTTTATTATCACCCGTCCCTGTCCATGTTGGTGGACAAAGTCACAAGTAAATATGCAAGCAATGACTAGTTTTTAGTTTCGGTTATGTTGACAACCTCTCGATTTGAGTCAACCAGTCCTAGGGGCGGTGACTAAAACGAGTTTCACCGTACTGCTCAGTTTTGTTTGCTGTTTATTCAATATGTTAAATGATGTGGTTGTAGAAGTGCTCTGCATCATACAGAATTTTTTGTGCAGTGGTGACAACACATTATTGGGTCTATTAGAATGGAGGAACTGATGTATTTTCTATTATTGCCGTTTTAGGAATGATGAAAGCATTCCCTCCACAACCAGAAAAATGTGCACGGCCCCAAGTGAGAGCAGTTCCTGAACAGTTTCACTGAGCTGTGCCCGACCAGGTGCTTGCCCGCAAGCCTGCCCCCCGGCCCAAAACCACATCCGGGAAAGGTACTGCTCTTTGTAAAACTGTATTGTGGGGTAATTAGCAGAGTTGGGAATCTTTTGCCTAGGGAACTTAACAAATTGAATCCGATTCTTGGGGTGATGATTCGATTTAGGATCGATTCTTAATTCAACACAATTATTGGAATACAGTCGTGGTCAAAAGTTTACATACACTTGTAAAGAACATAATGTCATGGCTGTCTTGAGTTTCCAATCATTTCTACAACACCATTTTTTTGTGATAGAGTGATTGGAGCACATACTTGATGGTCACAAAAAAGGTTAATGAAGTTTGGTTCTTTTATGAATTTATTATGGTTCTACTGAAAATGTGACCGAATCTGCTGGCTCATAAGTAAGCGTACAGAAATGTTAATATTTGGTTTCACTGCAATAAGGCGCTTCTGGTTGAGTTTTTGACCACTCCTCTTGACAAAATTGGTGCAATTCAGCTAAATTTGTTAGTTTTCTGACAGTGACTTGTTTCTTCAGCATTGTCCACACGTTTTAAGTCAGGACTTTGGGAAGGCCATTCTAAAACCTTAATTCTAGCCTGATTTAGCCATTCCTTTACCACTTTTGACGTGTGTTTGGGGTCATTTTCCTGTTGGAACACCCAACTGCGCCCAAGACCCAACCTCCAGGCTGATGATTTTAGGTTGTCCTGAAGAATTTGGAGGTAATCCTCCTTTTTCATTGTCCCATTTACTCTCTGTAAAGCACCAGTTCCATTGGCAGCAAAACAGGCCCGGAGCATAATACTACCACCACCATGCTTGACGGTAGGAATGGTATTCCTGGGATCAAAGGCCTCACCTTTTCTCCTCCAAACATATTGCTGGGTGTTGTGGCCAAACAGCTCCATTTTTGTTTCATCTGACCACAGAACTTTCTCCAGAAGGTCTTATCTTTGTTCATGTATTCTCTGGAATAACCTGCCTCAAATTCTCCCCGGCATTGAAAGTAAACAGGTTTTTTAAAAAAGAAAGTAATATTTTATCTGAGTCTTTAAATTAGTTTGCTCGTTGATGATTTTGTTTGGTTTTATATTGTGTAGTTATATTTATATGGTAATTATTATTCTATGACTGTAAATTGTTTGCCTGTTTTCTTTTTGATGCTTTTATTTTTTATTTTTTTTATTGTGTAGTTATAATTACCGTATTTTTCGGAGAATAAGTCGCTCCCGCCGAAAATGCATAATAAAGAAGGAAAAAACATATATAAGTCGCATTTTTTGGGGTAATTTATTTGATAAAACCCAACACCAATAATAGACATTTGAAAGGCAATTTAAAATAAATAAAGAATAGTGAACAACAGGGGTCATTTTCCTGTTGGAACACCCCAACTGCGCCCAAGACCCAACCTCCGGGCTGATGATTTTAGGTTGTCCTGATGAGTTTTTCTTTGTCCCATTTATTCTCTGTAAGGCACTAGTTCCATTGGCAGCAAAACAGGCCCAGAGCCCATGCTTGATGGTAGGCGTGGTGTTTGTAGAATTAAAACTGAGAAGTCAGTAATCCATGCCCTCCATGGTCAAATTCATTGTAAACTACAATTCCCAGAATGCCAAGGTAAAATGGCCGGCAAATTACTAATCGAAGGCACCTGAAAATGAAGGAAGTTCAGTCTCTCATTCACCGTGGAAAGAAGAGCAGCAAGCAGCCACAACCGCAAGATCCACTCAACAGGTTTCTCCAATGGTCGGTGAATACGTTTTTTTCATTTAATGATGAACGAAATGCTTTGTTTGTTTAGCTTAACTTGAACCTGCAAGCTTCTTAATTGTCTTAAATGTTAAATTATTAATAAATTTAGAATAGGAATAAATAAAAATTGCGATTTGGATGTGAACCAATTTTTTGAGCGCCTTAATTAGTACCAAAAATTGTCAACAAACCAAGAAGTGGTCTACTAAGACAAACACAGCTTTTTCTGTTTTAAGTTGTACTCTTTGTGAAGGCAGATCTCTTTATCATTGTAGTGGTTGGTGTGGGTGTACCTAATGCCGTGTCCAATGAGTAGAAAGAGTCCTCATTTGCCCCCGGTTGCAGTTAATCAGGAGAAACATGGAGAAAGCTGATGACTAATTGCCTGCCTTTTGAACCGCAAACAGTGGGATGACAGAGATGGGGAAACATTGATGCGAGCTGCGATGTCGTGGTTGGAAAAGCACTTAAGTTTGTGCTGATCCCAGCGCGATACAGAGAGCCAGCTATGAGGATGGCGGCTTGTAAGAGAAGCACGGATGAATGTTTTTGAAGGAAAAAGACACATGACACCCGCGTCTACTCGGATGTTCACTCGACTCCTGGTGCATAGATTTAGTCTAAAGTTTGGACACACTTGCCCATTCCATTGAATGAGAAATTGTCTTCAAACTTCTTTTATCTTGGTGGATTTGTAAAGCACACTGAAACCTTCAAATGTAAACACCCTCTATACAAAACCAGTAAAGTTGGCACGTGGTGTGATTCGTAAAATAAAAACAGAATAGAATCATTTACAAATCATTTTCAATGTATATTCAATTGAATAGACTGCAAAGACAAGATATTTAATGTTCGAACTGAGAAACCTAAATTTTTTTTGCAAATAATCATTAACTTAGAATTTCATGGCAGCAACACATTGCAAACAAGTTGGCACGGGGGCATTTTTACCACTGTGTTACATGGCCTTTCCTTTTAACAACACTCAGTAAACATTTAGGAACTGAGGAGACCAATTTTTGAAGTTTTTCAGGTGGAATTCTTTCCCATTCTTGCTTGATGTACAGCTTAAGTTGTGGTATTTTAGGCTTCATATTGTGCCACACATGTTGAATGGGAGACAGGTCTGGACTACAGGCAGGCCAGTCTAGTACCCGCACTCTTTTACTATGAAGCCACGCTGTTGTAACATGTGGCTTGGCATTGTCTTGCTGAAATAAGCAGGGGCAACATATGTTGCTCCAAAACCAGTATGTACCTCTCAGCATTTATGGTGCCTTCACAGATGTGTAAGTTACCCATGCCTTGGGCACTAATACACCCCCATACCATCACAGATGCTGGCTTTTGAACTTTGCGCCTATAACAATCCGGATGGATCTTTTCCTCTTTGGTCCGGAGAACATGACGTCCTAAGTTTCCAAAAACAATTTGAAATGTGGACTCATCAGCCCACACAACACTTCTCCATTTTGCATCAGTCCATTTTGGATGAGCTCAAGCCCAGCGAAGCCGGCGGCATTTCTGGGTGTTGTTGATAAATGGCTTTCGCTTTGCATTGTAGAGTTTTGATTTGCACTTACCGATGAAGCGACAAACTATAGTTGCTGACAGTGGTTTTCTGAAGTGTTCCGGAGCTCATGTGGTGATATCCTTTACACACTGATGTCGCTTTTTGATGCAGGGCATTCAATGCTAAATGCAGTGATTTCTCCAGATATTCTGAACCTTTTGATGATATTACAGACACTTACATGGTGAAATCCCTAAGTGCCTTGCAATAGCTCCTTGAGAAATGTTGTTCTTAAACTGTTCTACAGTTTTCTTACGCATTTCTTCACAAAGTGGTGACCCTCGCCCCGTCCTTGTTTTTGAATGACTAAGCATTTCATGGAAGCTGCTTTTATACCCAATCATGGCACCCACCTGTTCCCAATTAGCCTGTTCACCTGTGGGATGTTTCAAATAAGTGTTTGATGAGCATTCCTCTACTTTTTCAGTCTTTTTGCCACCTTTTTTGAAACATGTTGCATGCATCAAATTCCAAATGAGCTAATATTTGCAAAAAATAACAAAGATTACCAGTTCCAATGTTAAGTATCTTGTCTTTGAAGTCAATTGAATATAGGTTGAAAAGGATTTGCAAATCATTGTATTCTGTTTTTAATTACCGTTTACACCACGTGGCAACTTCACTGGTTTTGGGGTTTGTACGCTGATCCTAAATATTCTAAAAATGCTATCATTTAACATTACTTGCGTGAAATGAAAGCCTTATTTTAGGCATACATTGTAAAAATAAATGAACACAAATATCATTAAATACATTTTTTTGTCTCTATTATAAAACTGAAAGTAAAAAAAAAAATAACGAAAGTGAAACTACATTTTGTTTGAACTAACATTGTAAAATCCCCGCTCGCCAAAAGGGCTAAACTTACTTTCACTTTTGTTTTGTCTTGTTTCACTTTCATTTTTATAATAGAGACAAATACAGAAAAGAGTTTGTCTATCATACAGGCCTATATTAATGCAAAAATATCACTTATAGTTACTGACAGTGAGCGGTATAGCTCGGTTGGTAGAGCGGCCGTGCCAGCAACTTGAGGGTTGCAGGTTCGATTCCTGCTTCCGCCATCCTAGTCACCACCGTTGTGTCCTTTGGGCAAGACACTTTACCCACCTGCTCCCAGTGCCACCCACACTGGTTTAAATGTAACTTAGATATTGGGTTTCACTATGTAAAGCGCTTTGAGTCACTAGAGAAAAGCGCTATATAAATATAATTCACTTCACTTCACAGAATTGAATGCCGGATCAAAGAATCACATGTGTTCATGAGTCAGTCTTGTTGTGTACACCACACATCTGTGCTGCTTTAACTCACTGCAAAATAATCCACCATAGGGCCAAAGAAAGTTGTGAGTACCAGCACTTTAATAAAGAAAGTAATAAATAGGACTCAGCGATAAAACTCAATCAATATATATCAGGATAAACATGTAATCGATGTTAATAAAAATGCATTAAATGTTGTGTTTTTTTTTTCAGCTGAATTAGGAAGTTGCAAAGCAAGGTTGGTGGCATGAACAAAGTCGCTCTCTCTCTGGTAACAGAGCAACGCAGGAAATGATCACTGATCAGCGGGAGTGACACGCTAACAGCCAATCAGGTAACAGTATTAAGATTGGTTGCGCCGTGTTGTTGTATTGTGGTTGATTCTTTGCATGGAGTGAGAAAAGAAAGCAAAAGTGAAGAAATTGTGGTTAAAAGAGGAAAAGTCACCTGGAGGGTATGGCAGTTTTTTGGATTTGTTAAAAAAAGGACCGT
>NC_084631.1:5458674-5481174 GCF_033978795.1 Nerophis ophidion | reverse complement strand
GCGACAACAAGCGTCTGAGCGCCTCTGTCGGGAGCGCAGCTGGACAGGAAGTGCTGATGTCTCTGCCGGGTTATTTCAGGCCGAGCAAAGGGTCTCATTTGGTAATTTGGAGATGCTATTTTTAGGGTGGCGATGTGTGTTTAATTAAAGCTGTGGCAGGAATGTCAGAGATGCTACACGCACAAGATTCTCACTCGACTAGGTCAGCTTTTTTTTTTTTTTTGTGAAAGTGCAACAGTCAGCCTCTCATCAAAGTGGAACCCTCTTAAGTCAGTCCTGCTTATGCCAAAAATCATCAAGTCCTGGTCCGCCATGTTCTTGTTATTACTAAAAAAAAGTGCTCGCTTAGGTCGACCGCTTTTGTCCACTGTGTTACATGGCCTTTCCTTTTAACAACAAATGTTTGGGAACTGAGGAGAGCAATTTTTGTAGCTTTTCAGGTGGAATTCTTTCCCATTCTTGCTTGATGTACAGCTTAAGTTGTTCAACAGTCCGGGGTCTCCGTTGTGGTATTTTAGGATTCATAATGCGCCAAACATTTTCAATGGGAGACAGGTCTGGACTACAGGCAGGCCAGTCTAGTACCTGCACTCTTTTGCAATGAAGCCACGCTGTTGTAACACGTGGATTAGCATTGTCTTACTGAAATAAGCAGGGGCGTCCACGATAAAGTTGCTTGGATGACAACATATGTTGCTCCAAAACCTGTATGTACCATTCAGCATTAATGGTGCCTTCACAGATGTGTAAGTTACCCATGCCTTGGGCACTAATACACCCCCATACCATCACAGATGCTGGCTTTTCAACTTTGCACCTATAACAGTCCGGATGGTTCTTTTCCTCTTTGGTCCGGTGGACATGACGTCTACAGTTTCCAAAAAACGTTGTTGTATCACGTACTGAATGTGGCTAGGCAATGTCTTACTGAAATAAGCAGGGGCGTCCATGATAACGTTGCTTGGATTGCAACATATGTTGCTCCAAAACTTGTATGTACCTTTCAGCATTAATGGTGCCTTCACAGATGTGTAAGTTACCCATGCCTTGGGCACTAATACACCCCCATACCATCACAGATGCGCCTATAACAGTACCGATGGTTCTTTTCCTCTTTGGTTCGGTTGGAGAGGGGTTAGTGCGTCTGCCTCACAATACGAAGTTCCTGCAGTCCTGGGTTCAAATCCAGGCTCGGGATCTTTCTGTGTGGAGTTTGCATGTTCTCCCCGTGAATGCGTGGGTTCCCTCCGGGTACTCCGGCTTCCTCCCACTTCCAAAGACGTGCACCTGGGGATAGGTTGATTGGCAACACTAAATGGTCCCTAGTGTGTGAATGTGAGTGTGAATGTTGTCTGTCTATCTGTGTTGGCCCTGCGATGAGGTGGCGACTTGTCCAGGGTGTACTCTGCCTTCCGCCCGATTGTAGCTGAGATAGGCGCCAGCGCCCCCCGCTACCCCAAAAGGGAATAAGCGGTAGAAAATGGATGGATGGATGGACTCCTGTCAGTCCAACTTAGATGAGCTCGGGCCCAGCGAAGCCAGCGGGGTTTCTGGGTGTTGTTGATAAATGGCTTTCGCTTTGCACTTAAAGGCCTACTGAAAGCCACTACTAGCGACCACGCAGTCTGATATTTTATACATCAATGATGAAATATTAACATTGCAACACATGCCAATACGGCCTTTTACTAAATTGCAATTTGAAATTTCCCGCGGAGTTTATTGTTGAAAACGTCGCGTGACGTCACGGACTGCAAGGAAATATTAGCGCTGCACGACTCGCGGCTAAAAGTCGTCTGCTTTAACGGCATAATTACACAGTATTTTGGACATCTGTCTTGCTGAAGCTTCTGCAATTTGTTCAATTAATAATGGAGAAGTCAAAGTGGAAAGATGGAGTTGGGAAGCTTTAGCCTTTAGCCACACAAACACACGGTGATTCCTTGTTTAAAATTCCCGGAGGTGAAGCTTTCCTATGGATCAGAGCGGTCAAGTGAACATGAATCCCGACCAAATGTCAACCAGCAGTTTTCGGTGAGAAAATTGTTGCAAAAAGTCGCCTCTTACCGGAGATCAGCTGAGCTTGCACCGTCCATACAGCTGCCGTCGACTTCCCTCAGACACTGGTGTCAACACACCCGTGGACACACCCTTCCGACTATCAGGTACTATTTAACTCACTAAAACACTAGCAACACAATAGAAAGATAAGGGATTTCCCAGAATGATCCTAGTAAATGTGTCTAAAAACATCTGAATCTGTCCCAATGCAATCGCCTTTTTTTTTTTTTAATAGATTTTTTTTTCTAGTCTTTCACTATCAATATCCTCAAACACAAATCTTTCATCCTCGCTCAAATTAATGGGGAAATGGTCGTTTTTTTCGGTCCGAATAGCTCTTGCTGCTGGTGGCTCCTATTGAAAACAAAGTGAATATGTGTGGAGCCCTGCAACTTGTGACGTCACGCGCACATACTTCCGGTACAGGCAAGGCTTTTCTATTAGCGACCGAAAGTTGTGAACTTTATCTCTACTAAATCCTTACAGCAAAAATATGGCAATATCGCGAAATGATCAAGTATGACACATAGAATGCACCTGCTATCCCCGTTTAAATAAGAAAATCTCATTTCAGTAGGCCTTTAAAGATGTAGTGACAAACTGTAGTTACTGACAGTGGTTTTCTGAAGTGTTCCTGAGCCCATATGGTGATATCCTTTACACACCGATGTCACTTTTTGATGCCGTACCGCCTGTGTGATCGAAAGTCACGTCCTTGACACTTACGTGCAGTGATTTCTCCAGATTTTCTGAACATTTGATGATATCACGGACCGTAGATGGTGAAATGTCTAAATTCCTTGCAACAGCTTGTTGAGAAATGTTGTTCTTGAACTGTCGGACAATTTGCTCACATATTTGGTCACAAAGTGGTGACCCTCGACCCATCCTTGTTTGGGAATGACTGAGCATATCGTGGAAGCCAATTTTATACCCAATTCTGGCACCCACCTGTTCCCAATTAGCCTGTGCACGTGGGATGCTCCAAATAAGTGTTTGATGAGCATTCTTCAACATTCTCAGTCTTTTTTGCCACTTGTGCCAGCTTTTTTACACATGTTGCAGGCAACAAATTCCAAATGAGCTAATATTTGCAAAAAATAACAAAGTTTCTCAGTTCGAATGTTAATATCGTGTCTTTGCAGTCTATTTAATTAAATATAGGTTGGAAAGGTTTTATTTACTATTTACACAATGTGTCAGTTGTGATTAAATAAGAAACTCACAGCGATGGCGTATCTGGTGATGTTTCTGCTCTCGCACTCCAGCAAAGCGTCGGGCAGCTCCTCGCCGTCATGTGACTCGCCGTCCGTCACCACGATCATTACCTTGGTGGCTCCATCTCTCGCTCCCCGCTCAGCGCTGAAGGCCTCTGTGCTGCAGACGCAAAGAAAGAAAAAAAAAAGTCAGTGTAGGAGTGAAAGGGCCTGAGGGAGAAGGAAGGGAATGTGCTGGATGTGCTTCTTCGTGATATGACATCAACACTAGATGGTCTTAATAACAAACATAATAAACACCATCTACAGACATAAATATTAAAGTTAAAGTACCAATGATTGTCACACACACACTAGGTGTGGTGAAATGTGTGCTCTGCATTTGACTCATCCCCTTCATCACCCCCTGGGAGGTGAGGTGAGGGGAGCGGTGAGCAGCAGTGGTGCCGCGCCCGGGAATAAGTTATGGTGCTTTAACCCCCAATTCCAACCTAAATATGACATAAACACTACAAATAGACCTAAATATGAAATAATAAGCACTATCTATATCACTAAATATGACTAATAAACATATGTATGGATATAAACATGATAACATAAACATAAACGTAACATACTAAACACTATCTATAGACCTAAATATGACATAATAAACACTATCTATAGACCTAAATGTGATATAATAAACACTATCTATAAACCTAAATATGACATAATAAACACTATCTATAGACCTAAATATGATATAATAAACACTATCTATAGACCTAAATGTGATATAATAAACACTATCTATAGACCTAAATATGACATAATAAACACTATCTATAGACCTAAATGTGATATAATAAACACTATCTATAGACCTAAATATGACATAATAAACACTATCTATAGACCTAAATATGACATAATAAACACTATCTATAGACCTAAATATGACATAATAAACACTATCTATAGACCTAAATGTGATATAATAAACACTATCTATAAACCTAAATATGACATAATAAACACTATCTATAGACCTAAATATGATATGATAAACACTATCTATAGACCTAAATGTGATATAATAAACACTATCTATAGACCTAAATATGACATAATAAACACTATCTATTGACCTAAATGTGATATTAAAAAACAATATCTATAGACCTAAATATAACATAATCATCACTATATATACACCTAAATATGACATAATAAACACTATAGACCTAAATGTGATATAATAAACACTATCTATAGACCTAAATATGATATAATAAACACTATCTATAGACCTAAATGTGATATAATAAACACTATCTATAGACCTAAATATGACATAATAAACACTATAGACCTAAATGTGATATAATAAACACTATCTATAGACCTAAATGTGATATAATAAACACTATCTATAGACCTAAATATGATATAATAAACACTATCTATAGACCTAAATATGACATAATAAACACTATCTATGGACCTAAATGTGATATAATAAACACTATCTATAGACCTAAATGTGATATAATAAACACTATCTATAGACCTAAATATGACATAATAAACACTATCTATAGACCTAAATGTGATATAATAAACACTATCTATAGACCTAAATATGACATAATAAACACTATCCATAGACCTAAATGTGATATAATAAACACTATCTATAGACCTAAATGTGATATAATAAACACTATCTATAGACCTAAATGTGATATAATAAACACTATTGACCTAAATATGACATACTAAACAGTATCCATAGACCTAAATATGACATAATAAACACTATCTATAGACCTAAATATGACATAATAAACACTATCTGTAGACCTAAATATGACATAATAAACACTATCTATAGACCTAAATGTGATATAATAAACACTATCTATAGACCTAAATGTGATATAATAAACACTATCTATAGACCTAAATGTGATATAATAAACACTATCTATAGACCTAAATATGACATAATAAACACTATCTAAAGACCTAAATATAACATAATCATCACTATATATACACCTAAATATGACATAATAAACACTATAGACCTAAATGTGATATAATAAACACTATCTATAGACCTAAATGTGATATAATAAACACTATCCATAGACCTAAATGTGATATAATAAACACTATCTATAGACCTAAATGTGATATAATAAACACTATCTATAGACCTAAATGTGATATGATAAACACTATCTATAGACCTAAATGTGATATGATAAACACTATCTATAGACCTAAATGTGATATTAAAAAACAATATCTATAGACCTAAATATAACATAATCATCACTATATATACACCTAAATATGACATAATAAACACTATAGACCTAAATGTGATATAATAAACACTATCTATAGACCTAAATGTGATATAATAAACACTATCTATAGACCTAAATATGACATAATAAACACTATAGACCTAAATGTGATACAATAAACACTATCTATAGACCTAAATGTGATATAATAAACACTATCTATAGACCTAAATATGATATAATAAACACTATCTATAGACCTAAATATGACATAATAAACACTATCTATGGACCTAAATGTGATATAATAAACACTATCTATAGACCTAAATGTGATATAATAAACACTATCTATAGACCTAAATATGACATAATAAACACTATCTATAGACCTAAATGTGATATAATAAACACTATCTATAGACCTAAATGTGATATAATAAACACTATCTATAGACCTAAATGTGATATGATAAACACTATCTATAGACCTAAATGTGATATGATAAACACTATCTATAGACCTAAATGTGATATTAAAAAACAATATCTATAGACCTAAATATAACATAATCATCACTATATATACACCTAAATATGACATAATAAACACTATAGACCTAAATGTGATATAATAAACACTATCTATAGACCTAAATGTGATATAATAAACACTATCTATAGACCTAAATGTGATATAATAAACACTATAGACCTAAATATGACATACTAAACAGTATCCATAGACCTAAATATGACATAATAAACACTATCTATAGACCTAAATATGACATAATAAACACTATCTATAGACCTAAATATGACATAATAAACACTATCTATAGACCTAAATGTGATATAATAAACACTATCTATAGACCTAAATGTGATATAATAAACACTATCTATAGACCTAAATGTGATATAATAAACACTATCTATAGACCTACGTAAATATGACATAATAAACACTATCTAAAGACCTAAATATAACATAATCATCACTATATATACACCTAAATATGACATAATAAACACTATAGACCTAAATGTGATATAATAAACACTATCTATAGACCTAAATGTGATATAATAAACACTATCTATAGACCTAAATATGACATAATAAACACTATCTATAGACCTAAATGTGATATAATAAACACTATCTATAGACCTAAATGTGATATAATAAACACTATCTATAGACCTAAATGTGATATAATAAACACTATCTATAGACCTAAATATGACATAATAAACACTATCTAAAGACCTAAATATAACATAATCATCACTATATATACACCTAAATATGACATAATAAACACTATAGACCTAAATGTGATATAATAAACACTATCTATAGACCTAAATGTGATATAATAAACACTATCTATAGACCTAAATGTGATATTAAAAAACAATATCTATAGACCTAAATATAACATAATCATCACTATATATACACCTAAATATGACATAATAAACACTATAGACCTAAATGTGATATAATAAACACTATCTATAGACCTAAATGTGATATAATAAACACTATCCATAGACCTAAATGTGATATAATAAACACTATCTATAGACCTAAATATGACATAATAAACACTATCTATAGACCTAAATATGACATAATAAACACTATCTATAGACCTAAATGTGATATAATAAACACTATCTATAGACCTAAATGTGATATAATAAACACTATCTATAGACCTAAATGTGATATAATAAACACTATCTATAGACCTAAATATGACATAATAAACACTATCTAAAGACCTAAATATAACATAATCATCACTATATATACACCTAAATATGACATAATAAACACTATAGACCTAAATGTGATATAATAAACACTATCTATAGACCTAAATGTGATATAATAAACACTATCTATAGACCTAAATGTGATATAATAAACACTATAGACCTAAATATGACATACTAAACAGTATCCATAGACCTAAATATGACATAATAAACACTATCTATAGACCTAAATATGACATACTAAACAGTATCCATAGACCTAAATATGACATAATAAACACTATCTATAGACCTAAATATGACATAATAAACACTATCTATAGACCTAAATGTGATATAATAAACACTATCTATAGACCTAAATGTGATATAATAAACACTATCTATAGACCTAAATGTGACATAATAAACACTATCTATAGACCTAAATGTGATATAATAAACACTATCTATAGACCTAAATATGACATAATAAACACTATAGACCTAAATGTGATATAATAAACACTATCTATAGACCTAAATATGACATAATAAACACTATCTATAGACCTAAATGATATATAATAAACACTATCTATAGACCTAAATATGACATAATAAACACTATCCATAGACCTAAATGTGATATAATAAACACTATCTATAGACCTAAATGTGATATAATAAACACTATCTATAGACCTAAATGTGATATGATAAACACTATCTATAGACCTAAATGTGATATTAAAAAACAATATCTATAGACCTAAATATAACATAATCATCACTATATATACACCTAAATATGACATAATAAACACTATAGACCTAAATGTGATATAATAAACACTATCTATAGACCTAAATGTGATATAATAAACACTATCTATAGACCTAAATGTGATATAATAAACACTATAGACCTAAATATGACATACTAAACAGTATCCATAGACCTAAATATGACATAATAAACACTATCTATAGACCTAAATATGACATAATAAACACTATCTATAGACCTAAATATGACATAATAAACACTATCTATAGACCTAAATGTGATATAATAAACACTATCTATAGACCTAAATGTGATATAATAAACACTATCTATAGACCTAAATGTGATATAATAAACACTATCTATAGACCTAAATATGACATAATAAACACTATCTAAAGACCTAAATATAACATAATCATCACTATATATACACCTAAATATGACATAATAAACACTATAGACCTAAATGTGATATAATAAACACTATCTATAGACCTAAATGTGATATAATAAACACTATCCATAGACCTAAATGTGATATAATAAACACTATCTATAGACCTAAATATGACATAATAAACACTATCTATAGACCTAAATGTGATATAATAAACACTATCTATAGACCTAAATGTGATATAATAAACACTATCTATAAACCTAAATGTGATATAATAAACACTATCTATAGACCTAAATATGACATAATAAACACTATCTATAGACCTAAATGTGATATAATAAACACTATCTATAGACCTAAATATGACATAATAAACACTATAGACCTAAATGTGATATAATAAACACTATCTATAGACCTAAATGTGATATAATAAACACTATCTATAGACCTAAATATGATATAATAAACACTATCTATAGACCTAAATATGACATAATAAACACTATCTATGGACCTAAATGTGATATAATAAACACTATCTATAGACCTAAATGTGATATAATAAACACTATCTATAGACCTAAATATGACATAATAAACACTATCTATAGACCTAAATGTGATATAATAAACACTATCTATAGACCTAAATATGACATAATAAACACTATCCATAGACCTAAATGTGATATAATAAACACTATCTATAGACCTAAATGTGATATAATAAACACTATCTATAGACCTAAATGTGATATAATAAACACTATTGACCTAAATATGACATACTAAACAGTATCCATAGACCTAAATATGACATAATAAACACTATCTATAGACCTAAATATGACATAATAAACACTATCTGTAGACCTAAATATGACATAATAAACACTATCTATAGACCTAAATGTGATATAATAAACACTATCTATAGACCTAAATGTGATATAATAAACACTATCTATAGACCTAAATGTGATATAATAAACACTATCTATAGACCTAAATATGACATAATAAACACTATCTAAAGACCTAAATATAACATAATCATCACTATATATACACCTAAATATGACATAATAAACACTATAGACCTAAATGTGATATAATAAACACTATCTATAGACCTAAATGTGATATAATAAACACTATCCATAGACCTAAATGTGATATAATAAACACTATCTATAGACCTAAATGTGATATAATAAACACTATCTATAGACCTAAATGTGATATGATAAACACTATCTATAGACCTAAATGTGATATTAAAAAACAATATCTATAGACCTAAATATAACATAATCATCACTATATATACACCTAAATATGACATAATAAACACTATAGACCTAAATGTGATATAATAAACACTATCTATAGACCTAAATGTGATATAATAAACACTATCTATAGACCTAAATATGACATAATAAACACTATAGACCTAAATGTGATACAATAAACACTATCTATAGACCTAAATGTGATATAATAAACACTATCTATAGACCTAAATATGATATAATAAACACTATCTATAGACCTAAATATGACATAATAAACACTATCTATGGACCTAAATGTGATATAATAAACACTATCTATAGACCTAAATGTGATATAATAAACACTATCTATAGACCTAAATATGACATAATAAACACTATCTATAGACCTAAATGTGATATAATAAACACTATCTATAGACCTAAATGTGATATAATAAACACTATCTATAGACCTAAATGTGATATGATAAACACTATCTATAGACCTAAATGTGATATGATAAACACTATCTATAGACCTAAATGTGATATTAAAAAACAATATCTATAGACCTAAATATAACATAATCATCACTATATATACACCTAAATATGACATAATAAACACTATAGACCTAAATGTGATATAATAAACACTATCTATAGACCTAAATGTGATATAATAAACACTATCTATAGACCTAAATGTGATATAATAAACACTATAGACCTAAATATGACATACTAAACAGTATCCATAGACCTAAATATGACATAATAAACACTATCTATAGACCTAAATATGACATAATAAACACTATCTATAGACCTAAATATGACATAATAAACACTATCTATAGACCTAAATGTGATATAATAAACACTATCTATAGACCTAAATGTGATATAATAAACACTATCTATAGACCTAAATGTGATATAATAAACACTATCTATAGACCTACGTAAATATGACATAATAAACACTATCTAAAGACCTAAATATAACATAATCATCACTATATATACACCTAAATATGACATAATAAACACTATAGACCTAAATGTGATATAATAAACACTATCTATAGACCTAAATGTGATATAATAAACACTATCTATAGACCTAAATATGACATAATAAACACTATCTATAGACCTAAATGTGATATAATAAACACTATCTATAGACCTAAATGTGATATAATAAACACTATCTATAGACCTAAATGTGATATAATAAACACTATCTATAGACCTAAATATGACATAATAAACACTATCTAAAGACCTAAATATAACATAATCATCACTATATATACACCTAAATATGACATAATAAACACTATAGACCTAAATGTGATATAATAAACACTATCTATAGACCTAAATGTGATATAATAAACACTATCTATAGACCTAAATGTGATATTAAAAAACAATATCTATAGACCTAAATATAACATAATCATCACTATATATACACCTAAATATGACATAATAAACACTATAGACCTAAATGTGATATAATAAACACTATCTATAGACCTAAATGTGATATAATAAACACTATCCATAGACCTAAATGTGATATAATAAACACTATCTATAGACCTAAATATGACATAATAAACACTATCTATAGACCTAAATATGACATAATAAACACTATCTATAGACCTAAATGTGATATAATAAACACTATCTATAGACCTAAATGTGATATAATAAACACTATCTATAGACCTAAATGTGATATAATAAACACTATCTATAGACCTAAATATGACATAATAAACACTATCTAAAGACCTAAATATAACATAATCATCACTATATATACACCTAAATATGACATAATAAACACTATAGACCTAAATGTGATATAATAAACACTATCTATAGACCTAAATGTGATATAATAAACACTATCTATAGACCTAAATGTGATATAATAAACACTATAGACCTAAATATGACATACTAAACAGTATCCATAGACCTAAATATGACATAATAAACACTATCTATAGACCTAAATATGACATACTAAACAGTATCCATAGACCTAAATATGACATAATAAACACTATCTATAGACCTAAATATGACATAATAAACACTATCTATAGACCTAAATGTGATATAATAAACACTATCTATAGACCTAAATGTGATATAATAAACACTATCTATAGACCTAAATGTGACATAATAAACACTATCTATAGACCTAAATGTGATATAATAAACACTATCTATAGACCTAAATATGACATAATAAACACTATAGACCTAAATGTGATATAATAAACACTATCTATAGACCTAAATATGACATAATAAACACTATCTATAGACCTAAATGATATATAATAAACACTATCTATAGACCTAAATATGACATAATAAACACTATCCATAGACCTAAATGTGATATAATAAACACTATCTATAGACCTAAATGTGATATAATAAACACTATCTATAGACCTAAATGTGATATGATAAACACTATCTATAGACCTAAATGTGATATTAAAAAACAATATCTATAGACCTAAATATAACATAATCATCACTATATATACACCTAAATATGACATAATAAACACTATAGACCTAAATGTGATATAATAAACACTATCTATAGACCTAAATGTGATATAATAAACACTATCTATAGACCTAAATGTGATATAATAAACACTATAGACCTAAATATGACATACTAAACAGTATCCATAGACCTAAATATGACATAATAAACACTATCTATAGACCTAAATATGACATAATAAACACTATCTATAGACCTAAATATGACATAATAAACACTATCTATAGACCTAAATGTGATATAATAAACACTATCTATAGACCTAAATGTGATATAATAAACACTATCTATAGACCTAAATGTGATATAATAAACACTATCTATAGACCTAAATATGACATAATAAACACTATCTAAAGACCTAAATATAACATAATCATCACTATATATACACCTAAATATGACATAATAAACACTATAGACCTAAATGTGATATAATAAACACTATCTATAGACCTAAATGTGATATAATAAACACTATCCATAGACCTAAATGTGATATAATAAACACTATCTATAGACCTAAATATGACATAATAAACACTATCTATAGACCTAAATGTGATATAATAAACACTATCTATAGACCTAAATGTGATATAATAAACACTATCTATAAACCTAAATGTGATATAATAAACACTATCTATAGACCTAAATATGACATAATAAACACTATCTAAAGACCTAAATATAACATAATCATCACTATATATACACCTAAATATGACATAATAAACACTATAGACCTAAATGTGATATAATAAACACTATCTATAGACCTAAATGTGATATAATAAACACTATCTATAGACCTAAATGTGATATAATAAACACTATCTATAGACCTAAATGTGATATAATAAACACTATCTATAGACCTAAATGTGATATAATAAACACTATCTATAGACCTAAATGTGATATAATAAACACTATCTATAGACCTAAATATGACATACTAAACAGTATCCATAGACCTAAATATGACATAATAAACACTATCTATAGACCTAAATATGACATAATAAACACTATCTATAGACCTAAATATGACATAATAAACACTATCTATAGACCTAAATGTGATATAATAAACACTATCTATAGACCTAAATGTGATATAATAAACACTATCTATAGACCTAAATATGACATAATAAACACTATCTAAAGACCTAAATATAACATAATCATCACTATATATACACCTAAATATGACATAATAAACACTATAGACCTAAATGTGATATAATAAACACTATCCATAGACCTAAATATGACATAATAAACACTATCTAAAGACCTAAATATAACATAATCATCACTATATATACACCTAAATATGACATAATAAACACTATAGACCTAAATGTGATATAATAAACACTATCTATAGACCTAAATATGACATAATAAACACTATCCATAGACCTAAATGTGATATAATAAACACTATCTATAGACCTAAATATGACATAATAAACACTATCCATAGACCTAAATGTGATATAATAAACACTATCTATAGACCTAAATGTGATATAATAAACACTATCTATAGACCTAAATATGACATAATAAACACTATCTATAGACCTAAATGTGATATTAAAAAACAATATCTATAGACCTAAATATAACATAATCATCACTATATATACACCTAAATATGACATAATAAACACTATAGACCTAAATGTGATATAATAAACACTATCTATAGACCTAAATGTGATATAATAAACACTATCTATAGACCTAAATATGACATACTAAACAGTATCCATAGACCTAAATATGACATAATAAACACTATCTATAGACCTAAATATGACATAATAAACACTATCTAAAGACCTAAATATAACATAATCATCACTATATATACACCTAAATATAACAAAATAAACACTATAGACCTAAATGTGATATAATAAACACTATCTATAGACCTAAATATGACATAATAAACACTATCCATAGACCTAAATGTGATATAATAAACACTATCTATAGACCTAAATATGACATAACAAACACTATCCATAGACCTAAATGTGATATAATAAACACTATCTATAGACCTAAATGTGATATAATAAACACTATCTATAGACCTAAATATGACATAATAAACACTATCTATAGACCTAAATGTGATATTAAAAAACAATATCTATAGACCTAAATATAACATAATCATCACTATATATACACCTAAATATGACATAATAAACACTATCTATAGACCTAAATATGACATAATAAACACTATCTAAAGACCTAAATATAACATAATCATCACTATATATACACCTAAATATGACATAATAAACACTATAGACCTAAATGTGATATAATAAACACTATCCATAGACCTAAATATGACATAATAAACACTATCTAAAGACCTAAATATAACATAATCATCACTATATATACACCTAAATATGACATAATAAACACTATAGACCTAAATGTGATATAATAAACACTATCTATAGACCTAAATATGACATAATAAACACTATCCATAGACCTAAATGTGATATAATAAACACTATCTATAGACCTAAATATGACATAATAAACACTATCCATAGACCTAAATGTGATATAATAAACACTATCTATAGACCTAAATGTGATATAATAAACACTATCTATAGACCTAAATATGACATAATAAACACTATCTATAGACTAAATGTGATATTAAAAAACAATATCTATAGACCTAAATATAACATAATCATCACTATATATACACCTAAATATGACATAATAAACACTATAGACCTAAATGTGATATAATAAACACTATCTATAGACCTAAATATGACATACTAAACAGTATCCATAGACCTAAATATGACATAATAAACACTATCTATAGACCTAAATATGACATAATAAACACTATCTATAGACCTAAATATGACATAATAAACACTATCTATAGACCTAAATGTGATATAATAAACACTATCTATAGACCTAAATGTGATATAATAAACACTATCTATAGACCTAAATGTGATATAATAAACACTATCTATAGACCTAAATATGACATAATAAACACTATCTAAAGACCTAAATATAACATAATCATCACTATATATACACCTAAATATGACATAATAAACACTATAGACCTAAATGTGATATAATAAACACTATCCATAGACCTAAATATGACATAATAAACACTATCTAAAGACCTAAATATAACATAATCATCACTATATATACACCTAAATATGACATAATAAACACTATAGACCTAAATGTGATATAATAAACACTATCTATAGACCTAAATGTGATATAATAAACACTATCTATAGACCTAAATATGACATAATAAACACTATCTAAAGACCTAAATATAACATAATCATCACTATATATACACCTAAATATGACATAATAAACACTATAGACCTAAATGTGATATAATAAACACTATCTATAGACCTAAATGTGATATAATAAACACTATCTATAGACCTAAATGTGATATAATAAACACTATAGACCTAAATATGACATACTAAACAGTATCCATAGACCTAAATATGACATAATAAACACTATCTATAGACCTAAATATGACATAATAAACACTATCTATAGACCTAAATATGACATAATAAACACTATCTATAGACCTAAATGTGATATAATAAACACTATCTATAGACCTAAATGTGATATAATAAACACTATCTATAGACCTAAATGTGACATAATAAACACTATCTATAGACCTAAATATGACATAATAAACACTATAGACCTAAATGTGATATAATAAACACTATCTATAGACCTAAATATGACATAATAAACACTATCTATAGACCTAAATGATATATAATAAACACTATCTATAGACCTAAATATGAAATAATAAACACTATCCATAGACCTAAATGTGATATAATAAACACTATCTATAGACCTAAATGTGATATAATAAACACTATCTATAGACCTAAATGTGATATGATAAACACTATCTATAGACCTAAATGTGATATTAAAAAACAATATCTATAGACCTAAATATAACATAATCATCACTATATATACACCTAAATATGACATAATAAACACTATAGACCTAAATGTGATATAATAAACACTATCTATAGACCTAAATGTGATATAATAAACACTATCTATAGACCTAAATGTGATATAATAAACACTATAGACCTAAATATGACATACTAAACAGTATCCATAGACCTAAATATGACATAATAAACACTATCTATAGACCTAAATATGACATAATAAACACTATCTATAGACCTAAATATGACATAATAAACACTATCTATAGACCTAAATGTGATATAATAAACACTATCTATAGACCTAAATGTGATATAATAAACACTATCTATAGACCTAAATGTGATATAATAAACACTATCTATAGACCTAAATATGACATAATAAACACTATCTAAAGACCTAAATATAACATAATCATCACTATATATACACCTAAATATGACATAATAAACACTATAGACCTAAATGTGATATAATAAACACTATCTATAGACCTAAATGTGATATAATAAACACTATCCATAGACCTAAATGTGATATAATAAACACTATCTATAGACCTAAATATGACATAATAAACACTATCTATAGACCTAAATGTGATATAATAAACACTATCTATAGACCTAAATGTGATATAATAAACACTATCTATAGACCTAAATGTGATATAATAAACACTATCTATAGACCTAAATATGACATAATAAACACTATCTAAAGACCTAAATATAACATAATCATCACTATATATACACCTAAATATGACATAATAAACACTATAGACCTAAATGTGATATAATAAACACTATCTATAGACCTAAATGTGATATAATAAACACTATCTATAGACCTAAATGTGATATAATAAACACTATCTATAGACCTAAATGTGATATAATAAACACTATCTATAGACCTAAATGTGATATAATAAACACTATCTATAGACCTAAATATGACATACTAAACAGTATCCATAGACCTAAATATGACATAATAAACACTATCTATAGACCTAAATATGACATAATAAACACTATCTATAGACCTAAATATGACATAATAAACACTATCTATAGACCTAAATGTGATATAATAAACACTATCTATAGACCTAAATGTGATATAATAAACACTATCTATAGACCTAAATATGACATAATAAACACTATCTAAAGACCTAAATATAACATAATCATCACTATATATACACCTAAATATGACATAATAAACACTATAGACCTAAATGTGATATAATAAACACTATCCATAGACCTAAATATGACATAATAAACACTATCTAAAGACCTAAATATAACATAATCATCACTATATATACACCTAAATATGACATAATAAACACTATAGACCTAAATGTGATATAATAAACACTATCTATAGACCTAAATATGACATAATAAACACTATCCATAGACCTAAATGTGATATAATAAACACTATCTATAGACCTAAATATGACATAATAAACACTATCCATAGACCTAAATGTGATATAATAAACACTATCTATAGACCTAAATATGACATAATAAACACTATCTATAGACCTAAATGTGATATAATAAACACTATCTATAGACCTAAATATGACATAATAAACACTATCTATAGACCTAAATGTGATATTAAAAAACAATATCTATAGACCTAAATATAACATAATCATCACTATATATACACCTAAATATGACATAATAAACACTATAGACCTAAATGTGATATAATAAACACTATCTATAGACCTAAATGTGATATAATAAACACTATCTATAGACCTAAATATGACATACTAAACAGTATCCATAGACCTAAATATGACATAATAAACACTATCTATAGACCTAAATATGACATAATAAACACTATCTAAAGACCTAAATATAACATAATCATCACTATATATACACCTAAATATAACAAAATAAACACTATAGACCTAAATGTGATATAATAAACACTATCTATAGACCTAAATATGACATAATAAACACTATCCATAGACCTAAATGTGATATAATAAACACTATCTATAGACCTAAATGTGATATAATAAACACTATCTATAGACCTAAATATGACATAATAAACACTATCTATAGACCTAAATGTGATATTAAAAAACAATATCTATAGACCTAAATATAACATAATCATCACTATATATACACCTAAATATGACATAATAAACACTATCTATAGACCTAAATATGACATAATAAACACTATCTAAAGACCTAAATATAACAATCATCACTATATATACACCTAAATATGACATAATAAACACTATAGACCTAAATGTGATATAATAAACACTATCCATAGGCCTAAATATGACATAATAAACACTATCTAAAGACCTAAATATAACATAATCATCACTATATATACACCTAAATATGACATAATAAACACTATAGACCTAAATGTGATATAATAAACACTATCTATAGACCTAAATATGACATAATAAACACTATCCATAGACCTAAATGTGATATAATAAACACTATCTATAGACCTAAATATGACATAATAAACACTATCCATAGACCTAAATGTGATATAATAAACACTATCTATAGACCTAAATGTGATATAATAAACACTATCTATAGACCTAAATATGACATAATAAACACTATCTATAGACTAAATGTGATATTAAAAAACAATATCTATAGACCTAAATATAACATAATCATCACTATATATACACCTAAATATGACATAATAAACACTATAGACCTAAATGTGATATAATAAACACTATCTATAGACCTAAATGTGATATAATAAACACTATCTATAGACCTAAATGTGATATAATAAACACTATCTATAGACCTAAATATGACATACTAAACAGTATCCATAGACCTAAATATGACATAATAAACACTATCTATAGACCTAAATATGACATAATAAACACTATCTATAGACCTAAATATGACATAATAAACACTATCTATAGACCTAAATGTGATATAATAAACACTATCTATAGACCTAAATGTGATATAATAAACACTATCTATAGACCTAAATATGACATAATAAACACTATCTAAAGACCTAAATATAACATAATCATCACTATATATACACCTAAATATGACATAATAAACACTATAGACCTAAATGTGATATAATAAACACTATCTATAGACCTAAATATGACATAATAAACACTATCTATAGACCTAAATATGACATAATAAACACTATCTAAAGACCTAAATATAACATAATCATCACTATATATACACCTAAATATGACATAATAAACACTATAGACCTAAATGTGATATAATAAACACTATCTATAGACCTAAATATGACATAATAAACACTATCTATAGACCTAAATATAACATAATCATCACTATATATACACCTAAATATGACATAATAAACACTATAGACCTAAATGTGATATAATAAACACTATCTATAGACCTAAATATGACATAATAAACACTATCCATAGACCTAAATGTGATATAATAAACACTATCTATAGACCTAAATATGACATAATAAACACTATCCATAGACCTAAATGTGATATAATAAACACTATCTATAGACCTAAATATGACATAATAAACACTATCCATAGACCTAAATGTGATATAATAAACACTATCTATAGACCTAAATGTGATATAATAAACACTATCTATAGACCTAAATATGACATAATAAACACTATCTATAGACCTAAATGTGATATTAAAAAACAATATCTATAGACCTAAATATAACATAATCATCACTATATATACACCTAAATATGACATACTAAACACTATCTATAGCAGGGGTCGCCAACCTTTTTGAAACCAAGAGCTACTTCTTGGGTACTGATTAATGCAAATGGCTACCAGTTTGATACACACTTAAATAAATTGCCAGAAATAGCCAATTTGCTCAATTTACCTTTAATAAATAAATCTATATATATATATAAAAAAAATGGGTCATTCCGTTGTACTTTTTTTTTTTCCCCCTTTCACGGAAGGTTTTTTGTAGAGAATAAATGATGAAAAAAACACTTAATTAAACGGTTTAAAAGAGGAGAAAACAGGAAAAAAATTTAAATTTAATTTTGAAACATAGTTGATCTTCAATTTCGACTCTTTAAAATTCCACTTAAAAAAAAAAGAAGAGAAAAACTAATAATTTAAAAAAGAATTTATGGAACATCATTAGTCATTTTTCCTGATTAAGATTTATTTTAGAATTTTAATGACATGTTTTAAATAGGTTAAAATTCAATCTGCACTTTGCTAGAATATATAACAAATTGGACCAAGCTATATGTCTAACAAAGACAAATCATTATTTCTTCTAGATTTTCCAGAACAAAAATTTTAAAATAAATTCAAAAGACTTTGAAATAAGATTTAAATTTGATTCTACAGATTTTGAATTCGCCAGAATATTTTTTTAAATTTTAATCATAAGTTTGAAGAAATATTTCATAAATATTCTTCGTCAAAAAAACAGAAGCTAAAATGAAGAATTAAATTAAAATGTATTTATTATTCTTTACAATTTAAAAAAATAAATTTACTTGAACATTTATTTAAATTGTCAGGAAAGAAGACGAAGGAATTTAAAAGGTAAAAAGGTATATGTGTTTAAAAATCCTAAAATAATTTTTAAGGTTGTATTTTTTTCTCTAAAATTGTCTTTTTGAAAGTTATAAGAAGTAAAGTAAAAAAATAAATGATTTTTTTTAAACAAGTGAAGACCAAGTCTTTAAAATATTTTCTTGGATTTTCAAATTCTATTTGAGTTTTTTCTCTCTTAGAATTAAAAATGTGGACCAAAGCGAGACCAGCTTGCTAGTAAATAAATACAAATTAAAAAATAGAGGCAGCTCACTGGTAAGTGCTGCTATTTGAGCTATTTTTAGAACAGGCCAGCGGGCGACTCATCTGGTCCTTACGGGCTACCTGGTCTTGGTGACCCCTGATCTATAGACTTAAATGTGACATGCTAAACACTATAGACCCATATATGACATATTAAACACTATCTATAGAACTAAGCGTGACATAATAAACAGTATCTATAGACCTAAATGTACAAACCCTGTTTCCATAGGAGTTGGGAAATTGTGTTAGATGTAAATATAAACAGAATACAATGATTTGCAAATCCTTTTTAACCCATATTCAGTTGAATATGCTACAAAGACAACATATTTGATGTTCAAACTAATTAACTATTTTTTTTTTTGCAAATAATAATTAACTAAGAATGGTGGGTGGGTGGGTGGTTGGTGTGTGTGTGTGTGTGTGTGTGTGTGTGTGTGTGTGTGTGTGTGTGTGTGTGTGTGTGTGTGTGTGTGTGTGTTTTCTTGCATTTCTACCCTTGTTGAGACATGAACATGGAAAAGTAGCTTCCATATGAGGAGCGGTGAACAAGTCAGGACATAAATCATGGTCCCAATACAGAAAACCATTGCATCTAATAGAAAATGTCTCATTTGCACCCCTGGTGGTGAAATCTATCAAAATGAGGGTGGTCTCAAAAAGGAGGGATTTTTTTTAATTAGGTGTGTGTCGGTTTTAAAGAGGCTCCCACTCTGGTCAACATATGAAATAACAAGTGTGTGTATAAGAAATTGAAATGCAACCCTATTGGCCAAAATTAATTTAAAAAAAATGTATATAGAGACATACTGTAATAACTTCAAGTAAATAATGATTAAAAAAACAATTACCAACAATTTTTTTTTTTTTTAAATAAACACTAAAAGCAGTTTTTTTCTCACAATGTGTCGACTTTTTCTTATAAAATTTGGAACAATTTCTCATATTTTTTTTGTTTCTGTAATATTGCAATATTTTCACAAAAAATTATTAGTTTTTTATTAAAATGATTAGTTTTTTATGTAAAACAATTATGTCTTAA